>NW_023416878.1:287426-297642 GCF_002922805.2 Oryzias melastigma | reverse complement strand
ACAACTCTGCACATCTCCCTTATTCTTAAAAATGGGCACCATCACACTTCTCCATTCCTCAGGCATCTTCTCACCACCTAAGATCCTGCTGATCAACCCGGTCAGAAACTCCACTGCCATCTCTCCTAGACACTTCCATACCTCCACAGGTATATCATCAGGACCAAGAACCTTTCCACTATTCATCCTCTTCAAGCCCCTCTCACTTTACCTTTACCAATCTTCCTGCTCCACAACCGTCACCTCTTCTATTATTTGTTCTCTATCATTCTCTTCATTCATTAACTCTTCAAAGTATTATTTCCATCTTTCCATTATACCACTGACACCTATCACCACATTACCATTCCTATCCTTGATCACCCTAACCTGCTGCATTTGTTTGGCCTTTGACACCTTTACTTTCATCTTACGCTGCATCTCCCCATTTTTTAAAAGTCATGCGACAGTCTTGTTTTTTCAGCTTCCACCAGTTTGTCCTCTTCTCTGCCTTTGCCCTCTCTTTCTTCATCTTCCTCACCACCAGTCATCCTACACACCACCATCATGTGCTGTCTGGAAACACTCTCACCAACCACTACTTCAGATTACACCGTCTACACAAGATGTAGTCTGTGTGCTTCTACCTCCGCTCTTATAGGTCACTCTGTTCCTGTCTCTTCTCAAAGAATGTATTCACTATTGCCATTTCCATCTTTTTTGCAAAATCAACCACCATCTGTCCTTCTACATTCCTCTCCTGGATACCAAACCTGCCCATCACCTCCTCATCACCTCGGTTTCCTGCACCAACATGACCATTGAAATCTGCACCAATGACAACTCTCTCATTTCCAGGGATGTGTAGGAAAAAGAGCTGCTTCATTTCTCAAATTCAGTGTCCAGCCACGTGTCCAAATAAATGGTTTAACAAGGGTTTCCAGGAAAGATAAGACAGAAATAGATGTGTTGGAATGTCTGGTGTTGACGAAGGTTCCTCTGGTACAATTGCCAAAGAAGGACTGTGGTCCCATTGAAGGCGGTGTGTGTGCTGTGCTTCGGGTCACGTGCACTCGGGTATAAAGATTGCAGAGAGCAGAGATCGGGGGCTTCATCGACTAAATCTGAATGGTTACGCTGGAATACTCTCTGACTTTATTCATGAATAAACAGAACCTCTGAGCACGTGCAGCGTCCGGTCTTTCATTTTACTTTGACTCAATTTTTCCTCAACAGATGCTCATCATCACTTCATCAAGATCCAACCAGAACTTCTCCTTCTCTTCCAGCTCACATCCTACCTGTGGGGCATACCCACTAACAACATTGAACATGACACCCTCCATTTCTATCTTCAGACTCATCACTCTATCTGACACTCTTTTTACCTCCACAACACTCCTAACAAACTCCTCCTTTAGGATAACTCCTACTCCATTTCTCTTCCCATCTCCACCATGATAGAACAACTTGAACCCTGCTCCTAAACTTCTAGCCTTGCTACCTTTCCACCTGGTCTCCTGGACACACAGTATGTCTACCTTTCTCCTCTGCATCATGTCCACTAACTCTCTACCCTTTCCTGTCATAGTTCCAACATTCAAAGTCCCAACTCTCAGTCCAACACTAGTGACTTTCCTCGCCTTCCTCCTCTCATTCTTCCACCAACAGTAGTCCAATTTCCACCGGCACTCTGTCGGTGAACAGCACCGATGGTGGTTGTTGTTAACCCGGGCCTCGACCGATCTGGTATGGATTTCGTAGGTCTGATTTGCATATTTGATTTGGTAAGATTTTACGTCAGGTGCCCTTCCTGACACAACCCTCTATATTTATCCGGGCTTGGGACCGGCACAATGAGACCCTGGCATGGGCCCCCTCGTGGCAAAATTTTTTTTTGCTTCAAACACAAACATAAAATGAAAATAAACACAACTAAAAAATACAAATACAAGAATTAAAAAAATACAAATATACAACTGTAGCAAAAAATGTGTTTGAAAGGGAGTGGATAGAAGAAAAGTCTTCTGTGGACCCACCTCTTTTTGCAACAACTTATGTTATATTTTTCTATTTATAGTTGTTTTTATCCTCCAAAACACTTCAAATGACCTTCTGTTTGACACATATGTTATGTACAATGACATTTGCTCATTTGTTTGTAATGATCATTTCAGGCCTTGTAAAAATTCAGCAGTGACACCTTGTATGCTTTTTTTTTTTTTCTTTAATAAATGTAAACTTTTGCTATGTTTTAAACCTTTGTTCAACCCATTAGATAAACCCACTCCACACAATGATCGACACATTTTCTTTTTTGTTGAACGAGTACATTGCTTTTTGAAATTCAGCTGTTTTCTTAAATCGTAACCTCCATCTCTGTCCTTGAATATTTGTTGTATGTTTAATGGAAGTAAGTTGTTTCTGGCTTCAAACATAGTGAGGGCTGTTTTAAGTTTCACTAGTTCCCATAGTTTTAATAAACTCCGACTTTAAAAACATTGGATTCATATTTGTCTGATAATCCACTGACTTGCTTTATTTGTGGCTTCCAGCTTATTTTGTGGTCCATGATGACTCAGAGGAACTCGATTTCAGTTACACTATCACGTGATTGTCTATAACAACCTCAATTTCTAAATCTGCAGGAATATGACAATTTCCAAAATCATGTATTTTGTTTTGTTGACATTGAGTGAGAGTCTATTTATATCAAACCATTGTTTTTGTTTCCTTAACTCTGTATTTACAATTTTTACAACTTCCTTGAGATTGTTTCCTGTGCACACTATACTTGTGTCATCAGCATATAAGATGTATTTAAGTTTGCTTGATACTATGTGAATGTCATTTATGTATAATATAAAAAGTTTGGACGGAATATTGATCCTCAAGGAACTCTGCAGCTTAAATTTAGCAGGGATGATTTAAAATGATCCAGTTGTACAAACTGCTGCCAGTTTTTATGCAACTGTTTAAACAATTTGATGCTAGACCTCGTATTCCATATCTCTCCGACTTTTTTACTAAGATGTTATAACACTCCAACTGTGAATTCTTTATTGTCTGCGCCATTTATAATTTATTCAGTTAGTTGCGTGATTGCTACTACTGTCATATTAATTCCGTAACAGTCTGTAGATGTTTTGTTTTTAAATCGTTTGACGATTTCTAGAATTTCTTTTGCTTCCATGGGTCCGTAACCCTTCCGCTCTCCTTAGCTTGTTTACATTAAGAGTGGGGTCATCTGGACCCCACAAGACAGTGCGCTGAACTTTTTTTTATCTTTGATTTTTGAGTTTCACTAATGTCCATGACAGACATAAAATCCTGTCCACCTTTGTCATGGAAGAAATCACATATCAATATGTGGTTGGAGTCATCTGGACCCCAAAGAGAGCGGAAGGGTTAATAGATAGTGTTTGGATTTCTCTTTATGTGGTGTTCAGCAGTTTCCTTTTCAGATTCATTTGCATAGTTTATTTTGTCAGCTAACAATTGTCATTAATTGTGTGTCTGTAACCTCATGGACTTATACAATAACACAACTTAAGCAATAAAAAAACTTAAGATATGTTGAAAAAATAGAGAAAACACCAACTGTGCCTTTGTCAAACCGTAAATAAAGTGCAAAACAAACCTGAACATGTGCCAATTGCTGGCCTCTGCTGTAAATATTCTAACACAGTAATTCATTAAAATCCAAACACAAAAATTAACTATTGTCATTTTGGAAAAAGCTTACTTAGCCTATTCATTCAGGAACTGGTTCTTCTTTAGGAACAAGTAGCTTCCTTTGCTTTGTCACATGACAGTCGATTGCACCTTCATCAAGGACGTTGGATGCAGCACTAAACAGCCTCTCGCTCTCTATGCCTAAAGCAACAGACACAAAAGGAGTGTGGCCAACACATCTAGCCTACCTTTTAGCCCCCGCAGCTGTCTATTTCTCTGAGTCCTTATGCCAGGGAAAGGCAACCCCAGGCCTCGAGGGCCGCATTCCTGCATGATTTCCAACATCCCCTGTTCCGGCATGTTCTAATTGTCTGGACACACCTGAACCAGAAAATCAGCCATGAGTAGAGCTTGGAGATCTGGAAATCATGAACACTCTGGCCCTCGACGCCAGGAGTAGTCTATCCCTGCCTTATGCTGTGGTTTAGCTTTCAAATACCTTATTAACGCAGATAATAATAAATATTATTTAAAAGTGCCTTTCAGAACACTCAAGGACACTGTACAAATTAAGAAGCAAAATACAGTAAAATCACTAAAATAAAATGTTTAAAACATAATAAATAAATTGATATCTTAAAAAAAATACAGATTACAGATGAAGGAAAATTGTGGTTTGGGAAAGTAGATTTAAACAGATAGGTTTTTTTGAGTATGGATTTAAAAACTGAACAGGAGTCAAAGTTCTGGAGGTTGAGGAGCAGAGAGTTTCAGAGTTGGTGACATGGTGACCAGATGGAAACTGAAGGGACGAGGAAGACTGGAGACAGCAAGAGGGGATCTTAATATGGAGGAAATTAGACAGATAGGAAGGAGGCAGGTTATGGAGGGCTTTGAAAGTATAAAGAAGTTTGAACTGAATCCTGAAAATAACTGTTGTAGAACAGAAGTGAAGTGATAGAAGGAGGAAGTTCTGATGGTGATGGACAGCTGAATTCTGGACCAGTTGAAGTTTATTCAGTCTAACTGGGAAGACCAGTCAGGAAAGCACTGCAGAAGTCGAGGCAAGAGGTGACCAAACTATGAACCAGAGTGGAAGCTGATTGGACGGTGAGTTAGGGGCAGAGATGATTAATATTACATAGATCAGGGGTCTCCAACTAATTTGGCGAGAGGTCCAGTAACTCTGTCAGCTTGGTAGACCGGGGTCTGAACATGCAAAAACATTCAGTCAATATTTCAATTTTCTGTCCTTTTATTTAATTACGAAGTGTAGTTAAATTTGCAAAGAACTCTTTTAGCTTATTGTCTCAACAAGTATTTATCTCATTCCTTTTTGTACAAAAATTCATACATGTACATGCATTGCAAAGTAAAAAAAAGATGCACATAAACTTGCTCCCTTATAGTGCAATATGTGTGCTCTTTCACAAACTTTAACATTCTGCTGTCTGTCACTTAAAGTGCAACAGGTAACATGAATGTACCTCAAAAAGCATTCATAATTAATCCCTCAAATGTTAATTTTCTGTTTCGCAACCTTAAAAGTAGGTTGCAAATAATGCTACATATTGAACATTAAAGTAATAACTTTCATAAGTGCAAAAAACATTATAAGTTTAAGTTTAAGTTTAAGTTTATTAAATTTATATGGCGCCTTAAAATGACCTCAGTCAAACAAGGCGCCGCACATTAAAAGTTCAAAGAACAATAAAATCATGGCTAAAAAGTTAAAAACAGATAAAAATAGAAATAAATTACATAAAATACATAAAAACACCAGATTAAAAACAAAGATAAAACAATAAACAATAAAACACACCAGCAGAACAGAGTCTCATACAGTGTCAAAAGCCTGGCGGTAAAAATGGGTTTTAAGAAGTGTTTTAAAAATGGACAGTGAGGACGCCTGCCGAATGCTCAGTGGTAAAGCGTTCCACAGCTTCGGTGCACAGATTGAAAATGCTCGTTCCCCCCTGAGCTTCCTCTTGGACCTCGGTACTTCCAGGAGAAGCTGATCAGCAGACCTGAGGCTCCGGGTCGGGGTGTAGGGACAGAGAAGCTCAGAGAGGTACGGCGGTGCACAGTTGTTTAAAGATTTAAAAACAAATAAAAGAATTTTAAAATGAATTCTAAAATTCACAGGCAGCCAGTGAAGGGTAGCCAGGATGGGGGTGATGTGGTCCCTCTTACGCGCTCCAACTAGAACCCGAGCCGCAGCATTCTGGACCAGCTGGAGACGTGAGAGGGATGACTGGCTAACTCCAAAATAAAGAGAGTTACAGTAATCCAGCCGGGATGTGATAAAAGCATGGATTACTGTCTCAAAATTTTGTTTAGATAAAAATGGTTTCACCTTCACCAGCTGCCTCAGATAAAAGAAGCTGGATTTTACCACTGAGCTAATCTGACCGTCAAGTTTAAAATCACTGTCCATCTTAAAACCCAGGTTTGACACGGACTGTCTGAGATGAGGAGTCAAAGGACCCATAAATGTAAACTATAAAACAGACATAAAGAGACGTAGATGGTACTTTGAATGGTGGTTTTGAGCTGGAACTGTATGGAGCTAAATTGGGGCCAATATTGTTTTAAACCCAAATAAAACAAATTGAAAAAATATTGGTGTTTGGCCAAAAAATTTAAAAATGTCTGAATTTTTTTTTTTTTACTGTTCTAAAATAAACGTAATTATTTTCAACTGAAAATGTTCTCTTTTTTTAGGTTTAAAACTCAGAATTTCAATTGCCAAACTTATTTTTTCCAGTTTAAACTTTTTTTTTTCTTTTTTGAATATAAAAAATTCAGTTTCAAAACTTTTGACCTTGTTGTGGCGGGGCTAACACAAAGGGCCAATCAAAACTTGATGAGAGTGATAACTTCAGTCCCAGTGTCTTCACTGACTCCTAGAGCTGTGACAAATACGATCAGAAAATATCTGTATTGTCTGTTCTATCATATTCTGAAGTTATCCCAAGACGGGTGTAAAGATCAGAGTTTTATCCCGTACAAACCGTGTCCAAAACTCTGTTCTAGCAGAGTCGGTGAATGCACCAGGACTGAAGTTACCACTCTCATCCATTTGGTTTGGTCCTTCGTGTTAGCCCCGCCACAAAAGGGCAAAAAGTTTTGAAACAGAAATTTTCGTATTCGAAAACGAACAAAAAAAGAAAAAATACTAATAAATAGAGTTGAATCTAAAAAAATGGAATTGAATTTTGTAGTTTTGAAACCTTAAAAAAATTGAACATTTGAAGCTGAAATGAAATTCATTTTAGAATGGAAAACATTTTGACATTTATTTTATTTATTTATTTTGCCAAACATCAATATTGTTTTCATATATAATATTTGTTTTATTTGGGTTTCATATAATATCCATCACATCAGTGTCCATAGCCCTGCACATCTCTGGAAAGCAGCTCGGTTCTTGTTGATGACAAGGGAATCTGTCGAACCTTTTCTTGAAGCTGATGTCCCTCTTTTAATTTATAATATTGTTTCTGTCATTGCCTCCATACATCCTTAAATCATTACGACGCTGAAGTTTTGGAGTGACTTTTTGTGCTTGCCCAACATCCATTCCACTCGTAGTGAGCACTCGTGAGCTCGTTGTTGTGCTGTTATCGTCTGTGTGTTGTCAATCACACTGTACTTTCAGTTCGTATATTTTCCGTGACCACGTCACTCATTCTGTCGGGTAATTTGTGTCAGAAGTTTTGTGTTTTGTCTCGTAGCTCCGCTTGATATTGGCGCTCTTAACAAAAGAAGCAGACTCCATGCTTATAGTACAAACCGGCCTCGTTGAACTCACTGCTGGTAAATAAAAGCGAAAGCTTCGGTCCACTCATCTCGAAAGACACTATTTTCAGTCCACTTTTCTCATTTTAGACAGAGCCATTGTTCACGCACAAGTATACGTCCCAACTACGTAAACATTAGAACACCGCTTTGAGCTTTTGCCGGTTGAAGGACCCCGGTCTGAACGTAGCTGTCCTCGCGCGCGCCTGTTCAAAAATCGCCGTGTAAAGATGAATGAAAAATCGTACTTTTTTATTAAAAATGTTTGGCGGTCCGGATAAAAGGGTCCCGGGGTCCGGACCCGGATCGCGGTCCGCCAGTTGGGGACCCCTGACATAGATAAAAGTAGGCAAACCGGGTAATGCTATTGATGCGAGATTGAAAGGATGATGAACTGTCAAGGATGACACCCAGACTCTTAACCTGAGGGGAAGGAGAAACCGAAGAGGGAGAATGGAAGGTGAAAAATTGTACACTTTGAAGAAAGTGGGATTAACTTTGTAACAGTTAGTGAGGGTTAATCCAGAGAAGCAGACCAGGTGAAGGGTGTGTCCCTTAGCCTGAGTAGAGTTGAACAAACTGATTGAAGGCAAGACTGTCTAGGCATGAGCAGAAGTCTGTGGTGAGGGGAAGGTGGCTGTTATCAAAGTGTACATTAAAAGCACCCATGACTATAACATTAGGAAAGACAGATGACAGGTGAGTTAGCAGTGTCCCAAATTGATCTAGAAAGTCACTGTTTGGTTTTTGGGGCGGTAAACCACTGATACTACAGTGAAGGCAGTTCACTCAACGGAACTGATTGAGAGGAGGACTTTCCACTTCTTGCAATATATCACTGCGAGACATTCTCTAGGGCGAGAGCAACGCGGTTGACAGATGTAAACAAAGACGGGAGGGGTGGAGCAATTAAGTAAAAAAAATATTCGTTTAATTGTTGCCAAGTTTCTGTCATGCAGAAAAAATCAAATTTACAATCCAAAATTACATCCTGAATCAGCTGACCCTTATTTGAGAGAGAGTGGAGGTTGATGAGGCCAAAGTTGACGGATGTGAGGATTTGGCACGGAGCAGTTGTGTTCACCAATGTGGGAAGGCTGGGGTGCACTCTGTGCTCCACAGAGTGTCCGGTGCTACCGAGAGGGCGAGAGGAAGTGGATATAACTGGACGCGTCTTTGTGGTAATCTCAGCGTGTGCGGTCCATGGGGAAGTAGAGCAAAGACTGAGGAGCCGCAGAGTTTAAAGAAAGAGTACTGGATGAGCCCAGCTGTGGGGCATTGGAAAAGCCAGAGAGGGATCCAGGTTTGAGCCGACAAAATGTACAGCTTGCAAAGAGAACATAGCTGACAGGAGAAGCAAGCAACCCCCAGCCAGGTGAATCACAGGTTGGAGGAGCAGTGTTATCTGTAAGTTTTAATGTTAATGGTGAGTTACCAGTGAGTAGCAGCAACAGTCACCCCGAGTCCACTGACCCAGAGGTTCAGATGTGGTGACGCTTTTGGCCGATGAACCACCTTATGACAATATAGTTCTGCAGCCGCTGCAAACTGGAGATTTTTCATTGCTGTCAGGCACTTTGAAATATTTCCACACAGCCGGCACTTTGAAGTGGGTGCTAGATCGCCGAAGCACATTGATTTTGTGGTATTTGGCCTCATTCTCAGCAATGCTGAATCTTTTCTTTTTTTAGCAGTATTCAACCAATATTATTTGGTTGCCAGATATTTGGTGCATCTCTAATTATTTGTAGTCACCTTATAGAATTATTGATCTTTTGGGTTCCTGCTTAGAATGTCGTTGTTTAGTTTTTCCACAGAAACTGGCAGAGAGCTTTAATGGGGTTGAACATTTGAGTGCAGGCCAAGAACAGTTCTGGTTCCAATTTAAGTTAGTACCTTACCTGTTGGGGGGGGCATGGTGCTGTTCTGAGGAGCTCAAGCAGCAAAGGAGAGTTCTTGTCCAGCTCAGGGTCTTGAAGACCCAGTTCTCTGCAGACCACCTCCCTGCTGTCAACACCATTTGGCTACAGCAAATCACATAGACAAGTATGTCCAAATCTCAGTTTAAGTTTACAGTCAACCAATAATTTGATAACTGTATGACTAGCCTTCCATGACCCTCTTCCCCCTTGTGTCTGTGTGCTTCTGTAGTCTTATAGTGCCTTTGTCTGTGCATATTATCATTGAAAGCTGCAGGAATGCAGCTTAAACGTTTTTACTTTAACTGCACAGTTCTGCAAACAAAATCCCAGGGATCACATACACAGCTTTTAGATGATCAAACTACCTAAATACTTAACTGTCAAATTTTCTTCTGCAGAAGACCCAGACCTGTGCTGTAAGGGTTCATGTTTCACAGCCACACAGGTGAGCACTGTGTCACAGCCACCCAAACATAAAAATGTAAATGCTGCCATCACAGACTCAGATACACACTCAGAAACTCACAAAGTTGATCTCTGGCAGGAACACTGACAGGCTGAAGTCCAAGCTGAAGACCTGCAGGAAGTCCACAATAAAAGCCACTGCCAGGCGACCTGCGAGGACACAAGGGAGGTTTGAGGAGGGGCTTAGAAACTCTGTAGTCATGGAGGCCAAAGATTGACATTAGAGTAGAAAAAGGAGCATTAAAACAGTCTAACGCACCAACGTCACCAACATGATGTTGGCAAGCAGAAGGTCATCCACAAAGACCACACGAGTCATACAAAGGCCTGTTTTAAAAAACTTCTCCTCATAGCACCACTTTCCAGTTAACATA
>NW_023416878.1:281654-287239 GCF_002922805.2 Oryzias melastigma | reverse complement strand
TTTTTTAACCGAAGTCAGTTTCCTCTGGTATTTTCATTAATAAAACTGAGTATTGCATTTTCAGTGTTACACCCCTTTTTGTCCAGTGGGATTTGGGGCATAACATAAAAGTAAATTAAGATGTTAGGACTACAACATCAGCTTGCTAACATGGTTAGTCGAGTTGTGGAGGTTTTGTATGGCAATTTCAGTTTTTTTATTTTATTTATTTGCACATAAAAAATATTGCAAAAAAGAAAAAAACAGATATAAAAATACATAAAAAGTAGGTGCAGGAAGAGGCAAAAAAAACCTGTGTGGGCTTGTATTAGAGCCTCTATCCAATAAAACTTTAAATTAACGTAAAATACCATCCATCTTCCTCCGCTTCATCCGGGACCGGGTCGCGGGGGCAGCAGTCTAAGCAAAGATGCCCAGACTTCCCTCTCCCCGGCCACTTCCTCCAGCTCCTCTGGGGGGACCCCGAGGCGTTCCCAGGCCAGCCGAGAAACATAGTCTCTCCAGCGTGTCCTGGGTCTTCCCCGGGGCCTCCGCCCAGTGGGACATGCCCGGAACACCTCACCAGGGAGGCGTCCAGGAGGCATCCGGACCAGATGCCCGAGCCACCTCAACTGGCTTCTCTCGATGCGGAGGAGAAGCGGCTCTACTCCGAGCTCTCTCCGGGTGACCGAGCTTCTCACCCTATCTCTAAGGGAGCGTCCAGCCACCCTCCGGAGAAAACTCATTTCAGCCGCTTGTAGTCGGGATCTCGTTCTTTCGGTCACGACCCAAAGCTCATGACCATAGGTGAGTACTGGAACGAAGATCGACCGGTAAATCGAGAGCTTTGCTTTCTGGCTCAGCTCTCTTTTCACCACAACGGACCGGTACAGCGACCGCATAATAGCGGACGCAGCTCCAATCCGCCTGTCGATCTCACGCTCCGATCTTCCATCACTCGTGAACAAGACCCCAAGATATTTAAACTCCTCCACCTGAGCGAGCGCACTCCACCCACCGAGAGAGGGCAAACTACCTTTCTCCGGTCGAGAACCATGGCCTCAGACTTAGCGGTGCTGACCCTCATCCCGGCCGCTTCACACTCGGCTGCAAACCGCTCCAATGCATGCTGGAGGTCCCGGTTCGATGGAGCCAACAGAACGACATCATCTGCAAAGAGCAGAGAGGAAATCCTGTGGTCCCCAAACCAGACACCCTCCGGCCCCTGGCTGCGCCTAGAAATTCTGTCCATAAAGACTATGAACAGAACCGGTGATAAAGGGCAGCCCTGCCGGAGTCCAACATGCACCGGGAACAGGTCCGACTTACTGCCGGCCATGCGAACCAAGCTCCTGCTCCGGTCATACAGAGACCGTAACGTAAAATACAATTTTATATATTCATAATTATAGACTTTACACATCTTAAAAAACAAAAGAAAAACATTTAGATGTTATAATACAATCAATTTATCATCAGGGATTGCCTTAAACTTTTTCTCAGAATAAGTGTTATATTGATGGATCTCTGCTCAGGGCAGCATTTCTATTAAACACAATTTTATACATAAAATACAAATCTGGTAAATATTAATGTTATAAATATAAAGAATATTAAGCCTGAGAAATAAATGATCAGAGGGAGTTAGTGGCATTGAATGAGTTGCTATTTGAACAAAACATTTTTGCACAATCAGTATTTAGGCTGTCATCACAAGCAACCTTTAAAATCATAATTTATAGTTTAAATTTTGTCCCACACAACACTTTGTTTGGGTCTCTATATGTCCATTTCCTATTGTGCAATGGAAGGCAATGGGCAGCAGCAGAGGCGCGTGGCCATGACCAACGCCACTTTATAATACCCTCTCTCTGTCTCAGTGTGATGGATAACTAGTCCAAGGATCTTAGCAGACCGGTACTTGTTTTTATTTCCAGAACCCATGTTATCTGATTCTTGTTACAAATTTTTTTTAACATTAATTTCTGTTTTTTTTCCCCATTAAATCTGATGTTTTGTGTGTGTGTTTTTTTTTTGTTTTGTTTTTTTTTTTAATTGGATCAGGCTCTGATTATGTGCTTCTGACTGCACTGAGGACAATAAACGTTTTACTTCACCTTTCAAACTGTTGATACTGGTTGTTACACAGAATCTAATCTAAAAACCACCTCTTACACAGTAACCAAACTGGGTTGATGTGATCCTGCTGTATACAACCTTTTCATTGTGAGTTAATTCCTGTCATTGACTTAATACAGCCAGCACTTAGACCCCACACCATTAAACTCACCGTCTCTGCTGTTCAAACATTTCTTCAGGCTTTCATTGACGAGTGGGACTTTGTTCTGAAGATGTAAAGGACAGGCAGGTGAGAGAGGCGCAAAGAGTGGAGAGTCCCAATAGGACCAAGACCCACCTCCAGTCTATCTTGGTCCTCCATGGCCAGAAACACTGCTGCCCTCATCTCTGCCTGCAGGAGAAAACACAAGCAGCAGCATGAGTGGCGCCCTTTATCTCCAATCCATTAAGTTCTTTTTAACAATGCTGTTTATGCGGTTTGCATCTTAAGCATGCATCCATCCATCACTGTACTATTGTGCATGTTTTTGACTTTATTGCATATCTAATATCCCCAACCATTATACCGATTGGGGTGAGTCAGTCTCGGTCAAGTTTCTATGGTAACCACTGTTGCCAATCAGGAGAGAGCTTGTTGGAGGTCCATGCATCTATCCCTTAAAATCTGTCAATCAAATGTTTCCAACATTAGACGTGGGGGCCAACCATAGACCGTCTAAATAGAACTGGACAAATCATGCGTTGAGGTCCCCCATAGGAAATGCATTACCTTCTACCTAGGGCTGGGCGATAAAACGATAATTATCGTTATTGCGATATTACTTTTTTTCGATAGTGAAATGAGACTATTGCGATAAACTTTCGTGTTAAATAACACGGGAGAAAACCCCGGAAGAGCCGCGCTTCTTCTTCTTCTTCTTCTTAAGGAGCGGCTGATTCTAGGAGCCCAGACTGAGAGCGGGGGACGGAGGCCCCGAATGATGACAAAAGGACACAACAGAAAACATTATTTCAGTAAACCAATAACCAATATATAATCGCAAATACTTTTATTTTTAATGTCAAGGTAACGATGTTTATATATTTTGTTCTGGAAACATCGTCACCGGACCCCCCTCCTCTACATTGAAAGGACAGACTGCGCATGCTCGTAACAGCCGCGCGGGGGGGGGGGGTTTAGGGTTTTGTTAAAATATTAACCAAAAGCTTTTGTATAGAGCTTCGAATTAGAATAATTTGTTGTTTTATTATGTATCAAAAATGAATTTGTTAGTTACATTTGTGCTGTTTATGCTCATTTCTTAATGAGGTGATCTAATAATAGTAAAATAAACTTGTTTTTAACGACTCCTGACATGACACTAAATGAAGAGATCTTATGTGTTTGATCAATCCTCCAACATGTACACATGTCAGATGATTGAGTGAAATGATGATTAAATCTATTATCAGAACTGTTTATTTTAAGTTTACATTTTATTATCTTCTGCTGCACAGCAGTACCTATAGTTTATGTTCAGAAGAAATTAGAAAATAATATAAAAATAACTGCAATATATTTGCTGCTTTAGAACAATGTTTTTAAGACTTAATTTTAATTTGAAAGGAACTTGTATGTGCTGCAGTCAGATTAAAATAAATCAGAAATTCTGTACAGCCTATTGAAAACATACCACCGTTATGGTTTAACTATTGTGTACATTATGTATATGTACAATATTTATTAGAAATATTTAAATGTTCCTCACAGTTAGTTTCAATACTACAGTTAATACAAAAAATAATTAAAGTTTCATTTGAACTAACTAAGATTTAATGGGGGGGAGGGGGGGGGGGTAAAGTTAAGGTGTAAAAATCTGAAGTCCTAAAGCTGTTTGCAATACAGATTACTTTGATTATTTGATTTATATCGTTTTTAATATAGTTATCGCACAAAATGAAAAAAACGATATCGCAATATGAAAATTCCCATATCGCTCAGCCCTACTTCTACCCTTGCGAAATCAGGCAGGGGCCTTCGCCGTCGCTTCCTGGTACATCTACCGCGATAGCAACCCGTCGACAGCGATTAGTCCGAGTCGGTCTGAGTCACGTTTTTAGAGGAAGTACTGTCAACCAGTCAGGAAGGAGCTTGTTCTGACTTGTTTAATATGGAGGCCCAAACTGTTCATAATTAAATAAATAAATACAACATTATTTAATCAAGCAACACTCCAATAAAAGTCTTTTCAATGAATAATTGACCATTTTATTATGAAATACATTTCATTTTTACTTTAAAACATAATTTTTATGTTAAAAACATTTCATAATTAAAATATATATCATAATATTTTTTTTTTCATGTTGGATATTATTATAATTATTATGTTGGATATTATAATCATGTGGGGTTTTTTGTAGAAACTTGTATTTCAAAATTACTGTTTTCCAAAGTGTCCTTTTTATTTCACAATGCTGTTTTTCAGAACGACGTATTTCATGATGAGCTTTTTTCCGAATAATGACTCTGTCTGTCAATCACTGAAAGTGGGTGGGATCTAAACGTTCATTGGCTGATCCTCTGAAATCGACTTGTATGCCTAGACTCCTGCTCTACTGTGTGTCGCACCGTACCCAGACAGTAACGCAGACAATCACCAAGATGACATATTTCAGTGACATCCGTGTAGCTTTGATGAGCTTAGCGGATCAAATAGAAACAGGTGATCTGTCAGCAGCCGCTATTTTGAGACGTTTGGACGACATTTTTGAAATGATCGGTTTGGTACACGCGGCAGAAGAGCACGCCAACATTCACAACTCTATTTACGACGCTGAAGTTGGCTTCACACCGCCGTGTGTGCGGGAACGCACGCGGCGGGGTGGGAGTGTGTGTGGGGGGGTCTGGACATAAGCGAGAACGCGGCCGGGTATGCGCTAAATGCGCGGGGGTTCGGAGCGGACAGAGGATGAGAGAAAGAGAGAGAGACGACGCTGAAGTTGGCTTCCAATTCGCGAGAGCGTTCTTTAATCCTGGTTTGAACTGTCTGGTACAGTAGTTTTCGAACAGGACCTGTTTTTAGGTGGTCTGAGTTCGAAAAATACAGTGGAACGCTCTCGCGAATCGGAAGCTGTGAATCGGAAGCCAACTTCAGCGTCGTAAATAGAGTCATGGATGTTAGCGTGCTCTTCTGCAGCGTGTACCAAACCGATCATTTCAAAAATGTCGTCCAAACGTCTCAAAATAGCGTCTACTGACAGATCACCTGTTTCTATTTGATCCGCTAAGCTCAGCAAAGCTACACGGATGTCACCGAAATATGTCATCTTGGTGATTGTCTGCGTTACTGTCTGGGTACGGTGCTACACACAGTAGAGCAGGAGTCTAGCCCTTTAAGGGCGAACGTGTCGCCCCAGACACATTTGGACACGTGCTCTTTGAATTACCGTAACTCCGGAACCGTTTGCTCTATTTTAAAAATTTCAACAGTTTCTGAAAGCTGAGACATTGCGCTTTCTTGTGAATATCAGTTCATTACGGTAAT
>NW_023416878.1:229818-280285 GCF_002922805.2 Oryzias melastigma | reverse complement strand
AACCCACATGATTATAATAATATCCGACATGAAAAAAAGTTATTATTTTGTTTTTATTATGAAATGTTTTTAACAATAAAATTATGTTTTAAAGTAAAAATGACACGTTTTTCATAATAAAATGGTCCATTTAAAATTTAATGAAATGTATTTCATAATAAAATGGTCAATTATTTATTGAAAAGACTTTGATTGGAGTGTTGCTTGATTAAATAATGTTGTATTTATTTATTTAATTAAGAACAGTTTGGGCTTCCATAGTTTAAAACCCAAACCCCTCTCAATCAAACGTTGGAGGCGGGGCCATTGGGAGCCAGATGCTTTTACTGAGGCATCTGATTGGTCAGTTTAGAACTTGAATAAAAGGCAATAAAGAAAAAATATCTTTAAAAAAATTAGGATTAGAAAGAATGTGTTAAGAAGGAAGCATCAGAGCAAGAATGATTATTCTGACAAATAAAATAACTGAGAAATAACCGTCTGCATCTCAGTGGAAGTCAATGGGACTTTGGCCTTCTTGAAACCCACTGGTACTTCCTATTTAAGGAGGGTGGTTTGAGCTGTCCTTTGTTATTCATGTCAATGTGGCCAACAGGCACCACCTACCTTTGATGAAGCACCTGATTGGTCAGTTTATAACTTGAATAACCTTCTCAAACAAATAACACATACAATAATTAGGATTAGCAAGAACATGTAAAAATATGAAGAACAAGAATGGTTATTCTGACAAATAGAATGACTAACAGCTGTTCGTTTCTATGGGATTTTGACCTCCTGGAGCCAGAAGGTACATCCTGTTTGGAACTTGATTGGTAGAAGGGGGGGGTCACTTTGGCTCAGTTCTCTATATCCAACCCAGTCTCCTACTAAAACGTGCAATGCCTACATTTGTCCACAGAGAAAAACGTAGCAGTTTCATGATAAACGGGTCTAAATTGTGGAATTGCTACGTCTTATTTTCTCATTCATTTTCCACGGGGGCTGCTCCGGATCACAGCTATATCAGGGGTCTCAAACTCAAGCCCTCGAGGGCCGACGTCCTGCTGGTTTTCCAGAAACCCTGCCTTATCTGCTGCTGATTGCCTGGATCAGGTGTGCCAATAAGAAGATTCTATGGCAGATTGGTTGGAAAACACGTAGGACGCCGAGCCTCGAGGGCCGGAGTTTGACACCTGTACTCTATGAAGTTTAAAAGTTACGGTCGTCCTCAGACACAATGAAAACAAAGCCCGCGAGATTGAATCTGCCTCATATAACTATATTATGAGTGTTTCAGGTTTACAAGACATAGACCTCCTATATTTGTTTTACTGTAGTAAACAGACAGAACAGGAAGTGGGAGTTTCGTTGATCATTCAACCCGCTCCCGACAACGTTATCCCGGCAGAGAGCGCTGCCGAACCGGACAACTCTTGTTGGATCCCCGTACCTTCATCTTGTTCAGAGCTCCGTTACTCTCCAAGTTCTGGACCACCAGGTCCCGCAACTCCGTATCATCGTCCGCAGCAGACATGTTTACCCAATGATTCTTCTTCTTCTTCTTCTTCTTCTTCTTCTTCTTCTTCTTCTTCTTCTTCTTCTTCTTGTGTCTTTTTATGGCGGTGGGCAAACAACTGGTTGGTGCATTTTTACCGCCACCACCTGGTCTGGAATGTGGATCAGAAAAACTATCGCATAACTTAAGCTGTTGGCATTTATTTAATTATATTATGTCTTATACCTAAATTCTACCCACTAAATTGGTTATTTTCAAAAGCGAAATTACAGAATCATGAGCACAGTGTGGATAGTGTGGTAATGTTAATGGTGTGATAGACATTCCACATTTTGCTTTTTTATAATAATGATTTCAGACAAAATATGTCCCTAATTTGGTGTGAATGGTGTTAATTCAAACAAGCAATTACCTGTGAGGGACCTTTATGTTGATCAAGTTTTGGTCCTGGATTACCTTTGTCAGGCACTTTGCTGTCTGAAGACAGACCTTTGGAGGCTTTTCTCATCTGTCTTTTCTAAAGCAAACATATTTATTTTTTTGTAATAAACAAAGATGTGGTAGGTATGTTGATCACTTTAATTCCACTCAGAATACACAATTATATATCTCTACAAAATAGTTACCTTTTTTTTGTATTGCTCGAAAACAAAAGCCTTGGTCAGAGACGACACATAAACGCCACGTTTCCTCTGCTTTTTTTGTTTCCACCGCTCCATGTCTAGTGTCTGTGGCCAAACAAGATGGGAACATTTTAAAGATAAATTAATAGTTGTGAATCTAGGAGGAACCTCTTTGGACTGTCTTAGGTTAGGGTTACGTTATAATAATTTATATATAATATATATATATATATATATATATAATTTGAGGCAAGAGCGCTAACCACTGCGCCACCGTGCAGCCCTTGGAGTATGATGTTATAATAATTTCGACATTATTCACACAATAAGATACTTTTCTTGAAGTATGATGTGATTGCTTAGTTTAGCTCTCTGAAATGGTTTTCATTAAGTGTTCATCCATTTCACTGATCATTAACTTAATGCCATTATAAAATAATATTAGAAGTTGAGTACCCACTGCACGGTGGCGCAGTGGTTAGCGCTCTTGCCTCACAGCGAGAAGGCCCCGGTTCAAATCCCGGCTGGGACCCTTCTGTGTGGAGTTTGCATGTTCTCCCCGTGCATGCGTGGGTTTTCACTGGGGACTCCGGCTTCCTCCCACTGTCCAAAAACATGCTTCATAGGTTAATTGGTGACTCTAAATTGCCCCTAGGTGTGAATGTGAGAGTGGATGGGTGTGTGATTGAGGCCCTGAGACGGACTGGCGACCTGTCCAGGTGTACCCCACCTTCGCCCATCAGTAGCCGGTATTGGCTCCGGCACCCCCGCGACCCCGAAAGGGAAGAAGCGGCCAGGAAGATGGATGGATGGAGTACGCTATGATAGTTTTTTATTATTATTATTATTGTACTGTAGCATTACATATTGCGTTTTTTAGAATACATCATGATAGATTTCATTGTTACCTTTCGTTTCCGCCTCACAGAGTCTGTGTATTCTCGGAGAGGTCCTTTCAACGTGACTTTGTATGTGTGTACAAAACCATCCAGCCTGGTCAGCTTTCGCCGTTGAAAATGGATCTTCTTCAAGTCCCATTGACTTTTTTCCATAATACCTTGGGTTTTGTTGTTTTCAGTGTAATTCTGGGGAAGACAGATTTTGTTATCTACTTACAATAAAATACTGCAAATAATAAATGATATAAAGGATAATGTCCAACAAAGTGTGACTATGGACTTCATCACCACTCGTCCCTCAGCTCTATCTGAATGAACTCTTTTAGATACGTAGTTGTAGAAGCTAATTTTTCTTTAACAGTTCTGGTATCGCCTGCCCGTCCTGGGATAGGATCTCTCCCTCATGTGGGAATCCCTAAGGTTTCTTCTTTTTTCCTGACTCAGGTTTTTTTGGAGTTTTTCCTTACCGGGAGGGAGGGTCTAAGGGCATGGATAACCAGTTTTATTTCATCTTAGTTTTTAACTATTGTTCATATTTTGAAGCCCAATGAGGCAAATTCCTTTGTGATTTTGGGCTATATAAATAAAATTGAATTGAATTGAATTGAAAGGTCCAGGGGGGGAACAAGGCTGGGGCCGCCCACCCCCGCCGAGGAGAGGGGCACCCAAGAGAAACGGAGGTCCCAAGGAGTGATGTAAACAAAGCCCGACCAGGCACACCCACTGATGGAGTTAAGGAGAAGACTAGTTCTCAAGAGCTAGGACCGGACTCCGCACCACCGAGACCTGGACACCCCCTGGCTCCGATGTAGTTTGATCCCCTGCTAGATCTTAAATCTCGGGAATCCCACTCCCAGGGTGGGGAGAAGACCACCGGGCCCAGGAGACTGGCACCCAAGAGACAAGACCACCAGGTCGAGGTCCAGCCTTCCTTGTGTGATGCATGCGTGTTTGTTTGTTAAGAGTGTATATTTGTGGTGTTAGAGGTGTGTACTAAAGGGTGCAGTTAAAATTGGTGAGAAGGCCTTAACAGGACATCTCCTGATTGCTCACAGAGATGCCCCGTCACCCTCCCACCAGCGGCCCTATTCATGTGGTATTAACAAATATGACCGAAGTGTAGCTACACCAGCACATTATTTTGTTGTTTACAGGAGTTTCTTCCTCAACCTTTAATTTGATAGGCTGCCAGCGGAAGCGCTGTTACGTCCTGCACTTGACGCAGACCGCGCTGTGATTGGGTGCGCTGTGTTGGCTGCGCCTTTGTTCTCCAGTCTGGCTGGACTGGAAGATGGCTTCTGCTGTGCGGGACACGGAGTGACCGCGGGTCTGTCATCAGAGCTCAGACCGAGGAGACCGACCAGAACCCGGACGACAACACGAAACCCGGAGGACTGCCCTCCTCCCCCCGGAAAAAGGCGCTCGTTAAAGGTGTGTTCCGGTCGGCCTCGTCGATTGTCGTCGATGAATCATCAGTTCAATTCAGAGTCCGTGCTCCTCCGTTTCCATTTCTATGATTTTCGTCTGCGGGAGGGCGTAAATGCGATTGATATAGCGTGAAAAACCATGACCTTACTGTGCACGCGCATTGTGATGGTTAGTGTTTTTAAAGAGAGGGGCGTGGCTTTTGTATGTCTGTTGTCAGGACCGCGCGTGGGCATTAAAGAAGATCCGCGTCGGGGTTGGGTCACGTGACAGGTCAGATAAGAGCCTTATCAGGGACGTCACTTCAAAGGAATCGCTTCATCTTCAGACGGACTGACTGGTGCGCAAGCGCACTGTCTTCCTGCGCACGCCATGCGCGTCCGTGTACGTGCTGCTATCCTGATTCAAAGCCCCGTTTTCAGGGGCCGTTCAGCCTGGAGACTGTTGCCATGGTAACACCCATCCAACCTCCTCCAGTTGGTGTAAAAAGACTGGACGGGGGCTATTCGAGTCACGTGTTAATCTGTGCCCACATAGCAGCCTCCCTGTGGTCTTTGGGTTCTTGTCAGGGTTGGGGGGTGTTCTGAAACTATGAGGAAGTTTGCAGATGCTCAGGAGCAGCTCCAGGATTTTTCTCAGGGGTTGCTAAGTGACTATTGCTAATTCAGTTTTTGTAAAATCACATTACCAAGAAGGAAAGTGACTGAAATGCATACAATGCTAATTAATGACAGATTTAAATGTGTTGTCTTGTCAGTAGAGGACACTTTTAACTGTGTTAACTGGCAAAGTCTGAAGTGAGTGAAAGAGATGTTAAAGTGTGATAGGAAAAGTCATTTATTTAAGAGGGACTGTTGAGAGTCCACGGGCGATTCCAGCGTCACCTAACGCAGCAAATTTGCTGCTTGAGTGTGAAAACTGGTGTTTTTGATGGTCAAAACACAGTTCTTTACTTCCCTTCCACTGGGAATTTATAATACTTTAGCATGATGCCTTTCCAAAAATGTGTTCATAAGCTTGACGCCTCATGGAGCGGTGTCTGTGTATATCTCATTACAATGCAGGGAAGACATGCAGGATATTTAGAGCAGTGATGTGTTGAAGGTTGTGGCTGGTGAGACACTGACTTACAAAAATAATGAGAGGCCCCTACAGATCATTCTACAACTGAAGAGCATTTTATTTACGATCCATCGTGTTTAAAATTATTCACAAAACAAATGCTAAAACATGTAGTTTTCTGACTAAATGTACATGTCTTAAGATCAAATCTACAGAAACTAAGAGAACAGAATGCTTGAAAATAGTTTAGAAAATAATCTGATCTAACATAATCTAACATAATCTAACATAATCTAACCTAATCTAATCTAATCTAATCTAATCTAATCTAATCTAATCTAATCTAATCTAATCTAATATAATATAATATAATCTGGGCTGCATGGTGGCGCAGAGGTTAGCGCTCTTGCCTCACAGCAAGAAGACCCGGTTCGAATCCCGGCTGGGGGATTTGGGACCTTTCTGTGTGGAGTTTGCATGTTCTCCCCGTGCATGCGTGGGTTTTCACCGGGGACTCCTGCTTCCCCCCACTGTCCAAAAACATTCTTCATAGGTTAATTGGTGACTCTAAATTGCCCCTAGGTGTGAATGTGAGAGTGAATGGGTGTGTGATTGAGGCCCTGAGACAGACCAGTGGAGACCTGTCCAGGGTGTACCCCGCCTTCGCCCATCAGTAGCCGGGATAGGCTCCGGCACCCCCGCGACCCCGAAAAGGACGAAGCGGTCAGGAAGATGGATGGATAGATAATATAATGTAATAATAATAAAAAAGAATAAAAGCAACTTTGAATCATTTTAAAATGAAGTTATATCCACCATTCTTGCAGTCAGTAAAAGCCAAACATAAAAAATGAGCTCTTATTAAATAAACTTTATTAGCATTAGATGAAGAACAAACACAAACTCATGAACTCTGATGAGACCATGCTACTGCATGCATCAGCTACTGTTTTCACTGTGGTTTTGTCACATAAAAAATTATAAATAAGCAAAATAAACAACAGGCAAACATGAAAAACATTACATTTTAAATTAAATGTTAAATGTTTCACATTAGGGCTGCTTGGTGGCACAGTGGTTAGCGCTCCTTTCCCTCACAGCAACAAGGCCCCGGTTCGAATCCCGGCTGGGGGATTTGGGACCTTTCTGTGTGGAGTTTGCATGTTCTCCCCGTGCATGCGTGGGTTTTCACCGGGGACTCCGGCTCCCACCGTCCAAAAACATGCTTCATAGGTTAATTGGTGACTCTAAATTGCCCCTAGGTGTGAATCTGAGAGTGTGTGTGATTGAGGCCCTGCAACAGACTGGCGACCTGTCCAGGGTGAACCCCGCCTTCACCCATCAGCAGCCAGGATAGGCTTCGGCACCCCCGCGACCCCGAAAGGGAGGAAGCGGACAAGAAGATGAATGAATGAATGCTTAACATTAAATGTTAAACTTGGGCAAAATGTTTTTTTTTTTTTAATAAAGCATTAGATTTAGGCTTTTATAGATAGATAGGCCTTTATTGTCATTGTCACAAGACAAGGAAATTGGATATACAGTATGTCACAAAAGTGAGTACACCCCTCCCATCTTAGTAAATATTTAGTTATATCTTTTCATTGGACAACACTGGATAAATGACTCTTGACACATTGAATAGTAGTCAGTGTAAATTTATTGTCCCCTCAAAATAAATAAAAATACCACCAATAATAGCTGAACCCCTGGCAACAAAAGTGAGTACACCCCTAAGTAAAAATGTGAAATGTCAATATTTTGTGTGACCACCATCATTTTTCAGCACGGCTTGAAGTCTCATGGCCATAGAGATCACCAGACCTTCACATGTTGCCAGTGGAATCCTCTTCCACTCCTCCGTCACAACATCCCGGAGATTGTGGACATTTGACACCTTCTGCTCCTCCACCTTCCTCTTCAGGATGCCCCAGAGGTGTTCTATGGGGTTTAGGTAATGGTAAATGGTAAATGGCGTATACTTGTATAGCGCTTTCTACCCTCCTTCGAGGGCCCAAAGCGCTTCACAGTCACAGACCCATTCATCCATTCACACACACATTCACACACTGGTGGTGGCTCCGCTGCCAAACACTGGCACCAACCTTCCACCAGAGGCAATTCGGGGTTAGGTGTCTTGCCCAAGGACACTTCAACACATGGGCAAGGCGGGAATCGAACCCGCTCGCTTCCGATCAGGAGTCGACCGCCCTACCGCTGCACCAAGGTCGCCCTAGGTCTGGAGACATGCTTGGCCAGTCCGTCACCTTTACCCTCCATCTCTTTAGCAAGCCGGTGGTCTGTTGGGGGTATGTTTGGGGTCATTATCATGCCGGAACACTGCTCTGAGGCCCAGTTTCCGGAGGGAGGGGATCATGCTCTGCTTCAGTATGTAACAGGACATGTTAAAAATCATGTTTCCCTCAATGAACTGTAGCTCCCCAATGCCAGCAGCACTCATACAGCCCCAGATCATGACACTCCTACCACCATGTTTGACGGTAGGCAAGATGCACTTGTCGTTGTACTCCTCACCTGGTTGCCGCCACACACACCTGACACCATCTAAACCAAATCTGTTTATCTTGGTCTCATCAGACCACAGGACCTGGTTCCAGTAATCCTGGTCCTTAGTTTGCATGTCTGCAGCAGATTGTTTCCAAGCTTTCTTGAGCATCATCTTTAGAAGAGGCTTCCTTCTAGGATGACAACCATGCAGAGCAATTTGATGCAGTGTGGGGCGTACGGTCTGAGCACTGACAGGCTGACCTCGCATCCCATTAATCTCTGCCCCAATGCTGGACGCAATCATCTGTCTGTTTTCCAAAGCCAGTCTTTGAATGTGGCGCTGAGAACGTGCACTCAGCTTCTTTGGCCGACCATGGCGAGGCCTATTCTGAGAGGAACCTGTTCTCTTAAAGCGCTGAATGATCTTGGCCACTGTGCTGCAGCACAGTTTTAGAGTAGTGGCAATTTTTTTTTTATAGCCTAGTCCATCTTTATGTAAAGCAACAATTCTTTTTTTCAGGTCTTCTGAGAGTTGTTTGCCATGAGGCGCCATGTTGAACTTTCAGTGGCCGGTTAAGAGAGTGAAAGAGCTTTTATAGCAGATTTTAACTCACCTGCTAACTAGTGACACCTGAGACAGTGTAACACTAATGGTTCTCATGACAAAGGGGAAGGAAAATTATCAGTTGTGCTCAATTTGTGCTCTTTCACTTAGGGGTCTACTCACTTTTGTTGCCAGGGGTTCAGCTATTATTGGCTGTATTTTTATTTATTTTGAGGGGACAGTGAATTTACACTGTTGTACTAACTTTGGACTGACTACTGTTCGTTGTGTCAAAGAGCCATTTATCCAGTGTTGTCCAATGAAAAGATATAACTAAATGGTTGCTGAGATGTGAGGGGTATACTCACTTTTGTGACACACTATATATATATTTGGGGTTGCCATGCCAAATCTTGCAATTACTATAGCAACCCTTAGTTACCCCCTAGCGTCACCCCCGCAGACGCTACATTATTACCAGTGAAAACAAAAACAAGTAGCACAACACTAGTGCGCTGCAACCAAAATACTAATATTAATTTTTTTCAATCTATTTTATGACTTTCAGATATTTAGGACATGCTATAAAGCGGTTACTCTTTACAGTTTAAAAAAATTGAATTAGTCTTAATATCATTTTTTTTTAAATAAAGCTTGTAAAAAGGATAAAGAAGAAGGTAAGAAATCACAAAAAAACACAACAGATTTTATACCAGATTAACAGGCTTGCATAACATGACTGACCAGTTGGTCTTTATAAAATGCTTTTAGGAAAACATTTGTGTTTCAGTGCAGTAACTAACGAAAAATACTAGAAAAAATGATTGAAAAAATCATTTGTTGGTTTCAGATTAACTAGTCAGTACATCATTCCCATTTTGCATCACTGGGTGCAAAATGTGTCTTAAGAAAAGCTATTAGTTGACCTAATTTTGACTTGATGTATTTTACTTTGTTTTGTCTGTGATATATGTATGATGACTGGTTGTAATTTTATTTTTTGAAGCTCTGAGATTTTTATCTTAGATATGTGCCATAGAAATAAACATTTACTTACTCACTTACATAACAACTACAAGCACTTCACAATGATTTGAATAAAGAAACACTCAGAAACGACTTTTATTCTTAATTTTCTTTACACTAAATGTCCGCCCTCATGAGAAAAATGCTACGAGAACATGCTTAAAACACAATTTTCATTTGAGTGGGTCTTTAAACATTTGTGAAAAGGGAAAAATATAACATCTGCCCAAAGTCCTTACCAAAACCAGCTTGGGATTTTGTCCAGAGCTGAACCAGATTCTCTCTTAAGTTATTTCTTGAGTCTAAAGACTCATTCAAAAAGGCCACAGTGACACATTATTGTACGGCCTTTTTGAGCTTTAAATCTTTAAAGGCAGCAGTGTGGTGATAAGCATTTGCTGTCAAAAAATAGATAAAAACAGGACATTTCAAATAGAGTGTTGCTGAAGTGCATCATTCTCAAAACCAAGATCTTTAACGCATTTAAATATTTTTCTTTAGTTTTTAACATACTGTATAAAGGATATTTTTATTTTTTTCAAAAACTATTTAAAAAAAGTAGGGAAACTAAATGATTAAGCAGAAATCTCCTGAAAGAGCTGAATGCTTTAAGACTGGGAGCCTGAAGGAATTTAAAGAACAACCAGAAAAAAGCAATCTGATGTCAGTATTCATCACTAATCTAGTTAAATTCCCCTCCAATGAAAGAGCATTTTGATGTTAGCTTTCATTATTTTATCAAGAACTCTGAGAAACCAATGATTGAATGTATTGATCACAGCAACGTCAATAAACATTGGAAAATTAGCTAAAAGAGTCTATCATAATCAGACCTGGGGTTAGGGGCGGGGCTACTCAGCTCAGCACCGAAAAGCCACGCCCCCTCAGAGGAGACTTTGGAAACGGGCTTCAGATCAACATGAAAAATTACTTTTTAAGACATTTAGGTTGTGGGATTTTGGTTAGAAACTTAATCAAAATTAGAACACTACTAGTAATGTTTTTTAAAAATAAAAAAAAATGTTCTTGGTCAGACTTTAAAGCCTTTCTCATTTTCATTTTCTGCAGTAGCCAGCAGGAGGCGTCATCTAAGTTGCAGACATGGACACCACCACCTCCATCAAGATGACCACTTTGGCCATCCAGAACCTGTTCAGCTATGTAGAGGAAGAGAACCTGGAGGCTCTTAAAACTCATCTCGACCGCTTTAAGGAGGTGGATGGACGCAGTGATGTACGTTCTTCTGAGTACCTCCCTCATTATCTTTGACTGGTTTGTTAGATATTGTCATTGTTTGTGAATGCTATGATTGATTTAAAACTGTTATATTTGATTAAACATGTACAGAATGGCCAGACCCCCCTCATGCTGGCAGCAGAGCAGGGCAGCCTAGAGATCATTCAGGAGCTTATTCGAAGAGGAGCCAACGTTAACCTGGATGATGTTGTAAGTGTTCCAAGTGTAGCCCTGCTTTTATTGTTACCTCTCCCCTTGGTTTCTGCTGTTGCCAGGAGACTGAAAGATCAAATGCCTTCTGTTTCCATGGTAATCTGGTCCATATGTGTATTGTCAGGACTGCTGGTCAGCTCTGATCTCTGCAGCAAAGGAGGGCCATGTGGAAGTGGTGAAGGAGCTGCTGGAGAACAGCGCATATATTGAGCACAGAGACATGGTGGGGCAAAGACACATGGGAATTGCAGTTCAAAAGCTCCCCCCTTTATGTGTGAATAAAGTTGTGTTCTTTGTCAGGGGGGTTGGACTGCTCTCACCTGGTCGTCCTATAAAGGACGCATGGAGGTAGCAGAGGTGCTTCTGGAGCACGGAGCCAACCCCAACACCACCGGACAGGTGACTGTCACTCTGTGTGTGCCTCTTTCTGGATTCTGCATTCTCACAGCCCAACCCCCATGTCCCCTTACAGCAGTACAGCGTCTACCCCATCATCTGGGCTGCAGGTCGAGGACATGCTGATATTGTGAAGTTGCTTCTGCAGCATGGAGCCAAAGTCAACTGTTCGGACAAGGTGAGGAGGGGCATCATAAAGACATAGCTCGCCGCGTTGTGAGTGTGTGACTGATGGTACAGGGCAGGAATAATTTACACTGGTGTGAAGAAGCAGTTATACTCCTTCAGGAGTTCTTCTTTTGTTACCCACTGTATCATTGGCAAATCCTAAAGGCAAGGCAAGTTTATTTGTATAGCACATTTCATGTACAGAGACAAATCAAAGTGCTTTACATAAAACATTCAAAGAAACAATCAAAAGAAATAGTAAAAATGTAATCATTAAAATAAAATTAAAAGAAAGTAAAATGATTTTAATTTAAAACAAGCATAGATAAACAGTGCGGACGTAAACTTTTGAATACATATTAATCAAATGCAGCTGAGAACAGGTGAGTCTTTAACCTGGATTTAAATACACTGAGTGTTTCAGCTGATCTAAGGTTTTCTGGAAGTCTATTCCAGATCTGTGGTGCATAGAAGCTGAATGCAGCTTCTCCATGTTTAGTTCTGACTCTAGGAACTGATAAAAGACCGGATCCAGATGATCCGAGAGGTCTGGCTGGTACATACTGGGTCAGGAGGTCAGTCATGTATTTTGGTGCTAAACCATTCAAAGCTTTATAAACCAGTAAAAATACAAAGGATCTCCCACTCTATTGGGTTTGCTCTGTTCTGATCCAGATTTCAACCAGATTCGGTTTCTCCTGATAGTCCTCTTGGTTTAAACTTTTGTTTGGACTAAAAAAAAAAGAAGAGAGCTATGTTCCTCTTGAAACCTCTTGAAGGTCTCTGATCACATGGAGGTGCACTCTGGTGAAGTTCACTCCAATTTCTATTTATTCATTAATTTCCAAATAAACATAATATATTGTGTTAATATGTACACACTGTACTTAGGAAAGAATTGTATTTGTATTGTATATTGTATTTTGGTTTATTGGTTTCACTCAACCTGTACCAACATCCTGGAGTCTGTGGCTCCTGTAAAGACAGCCCGGATCTAAACATGAGCCCTGGCTCTACAACAGAACCCGGGCATCTTGGAGAACTTGCAGGAAAACTGAACGTACATGGAAGAAATCTCACTACAAAGTACTGTTGGAAATCTTTTCAGGCTACTGCTAGTACAGAAAGACAGGAGTATCTGTCAAGCATAATCAGTTCCAATCAGCACAATCTACGAGTACTGTTTAAACAATAGACTGAACAATAGATAAGTGCTCCACAGGCAGACTTCCTCTGACTTGTATAACAACTTCCTTGATTTCTTTATTGACAAGGTTACAAGTATAAGGCCAGCACTTCTCCTTCTGACCCCTCGACCTCTGTACTTTGCTCAGCCACTTTTGAGACGTTTGAGTCAGTGTTACTTTCACTTTGGGATAAGTTAGTTAAACAATGTAAGCCATTGGGCTCTGTCCTAGATCCCATCCCTCCTAAGCTATTCAAAGAGGTCTTCTCTTCAAGGCTCTAGACCAGGGGTCTCAAACTCAATTTAGCCGGGGGCCACTGGAGGCAGAGTCTGGGTGAGGCCGGGCCGCATCAGGATTTTCACAAGAAAATCGCTGTTAAAACATTCCAGTGTTCTCAAATATCTTTGTTTTTAACACAAAATAATGAGTAAAATAAATAAATATTTTAAATAATGAATTAAAAAGCAGGCAAATCAGTATGGAAGTTTTTTAGTTCCATCAGACTCTGAGTTTTTTTAATGTTGACTTTCTGACCCATTGAAATTTTATGTCACGAAATTAAAAACACTGCTTTTTTTTAAGATAGAAAATATTTTTGGGAGCATAAGATTTTGCTGTTTAAAAAGCAAGGGTTGAAAAAAAATTCACAATAAAAGTTCAGAGGTTAAAAAATTCCAAAAAATATCTGAGGTTAAGAAAATTCACAATAAAAATTCAGGGGTTAAAAAAAATCAGAAAAAATCAGAGGTTAAGAAAATTCAGAATAAAAAATCACAATAAAAATTTAGAATAAAAATTCAGAGGTTAAGAAAATTCAGAATAAAAATTCAGAGGTTAAAAAAAATCAGAGGTTAAGAAAATTCAGAATAAAAAATCACAATAAAAATTTAGAATAAAAATTCAGAGGTTAAGAAAATTCAGAATAAAAATTCAGAGGTTAAAAAAAATCAGAGGTTAAAAAAATTCGGGATAAAAATTCAGGGGTTAAAAAAATTCAGAAAAAAAAAATAAGAGGTTAAAAAAATTCAGCATAAAAAATTCAGGGGTTTAAAAAAATTTAGAGTCTGATGGAACTAAAAAACTTCCATAAATCAGTAATAAATTAAAATAATAATAATGACCATACAACAGATACATATTACTGAAGAAACCACATATTGACTGACCAGAGAAAAATAATTATTTTTATTCCGTTTCAAATGTCTGTATTAACAGCTCCTCCTTCAGAGTGAGAGAGAAGCCCCGGTACCGAGAAAATCTTTGAAGGATTTAATTTTTTGTAGATTTTTGTAGAACCCCTCATAATAAATAAATCTGATCTATGTGTCTTCCATTCATTGGAGGTGTGGGGTGCTCGCGCGCATGCGCCGGTTGCATCAGTGCGCATTCGGGGGCCGCTTTCCATGGGGGTTCTATGCAAATGCGCGTAGCAGAATATTGGACTTCTAGTCGCGTTTACATGGACTGGAATGCGCGCCGACACAGCCGGTGTGTGAAACCTTAAAATTCACAGACACGCTCACGTAGGTGCGAGCCAAGCTCAGGATCTCATGTTGGACAGGTGGGTGCAGCGGATCGCCGCGCGGGGCAGGCTACAGGTTTGAGGCTCGGAGCTTGAGGAGCTCTGATTTAACAGGAACAACCAGCACGTCAAAAAACCTGGTAGCTCAGAAACACCTTTTTTTTGACAAGCCGCGAGCAGCAAATTCCCCGCGCGAATTTGTCACACGAATCACGTTTGGTGCTTCATGGCTCCTCCACCGCCCAGCTGATTGGAGCAATGAAAGAGGTACTGGACAGCCTGCCGATGTCCCGCCTCCAGAGCCATATACCTCACCATGATTGGTTCGTTCAGCTCTGCACACAACAACTGTCATTCATATCAGCCTTGCAGGCCGCACTAACAGTAATCTTTCATATTAAGACGCGGGCCGCAAATTATCATCCCGCGAGCTGCAGATGGCCCGCGGGGCGCGAGTTTGAGACCCCTGCTCTAGAGCCTTGCCTACTGTGGCTCAGACCGTCCTTGCCATTATCAACATCAGTCTGATGTTGTGCCTGCCATTTTTAAACACGCACTTGTTCAACCCTTGTTTAAAAAGTAGGGATGTCCTGATCCAATCACGTGATCATAAATCGGGCCGATCATGTGGTTGATGACTCGATTGAAATCGGACGTTTTCCACCGATCATGATCGGATATTTAATTTATTCTTCTTATTATTAGCACTTTATGTTTCAAGCTTACCATTCCGGATAAATACTCCACTAGAAGTCTGCATGTCATGAGCAGATCATAAAAGGTCATTGCTGTAAAACACGGCAGAAAACCGCAGTAGTTTAAACAGGAAGTTAACATAAACAATTGAGGTCAAGCTAGCTAGATGTTCACATATTCAACCTTCTGGGATCAATAACTTAACACTTTAAACTGGCAACAAGTGTCTATTGGTTTGTCTTAACGTAAACAACAACATATAAAGACATTTCAACAGAAAATGCAGGTTTGTGTTTAATGTTAAACTCATTGTGCTGCACTCAGACAGACGGCTGCAGCAGCTGCTAACTGCTAAATGCTAGCTCTGTGATTTAACTCCTTAAGACCCGAGCTGTTCTTTAATATGCCTGTTTGATTTATCTGACAAAAGTTTAAATAAAAAAAAAAACTACTGTGGTAGTAAAACTGAAAATGTGATGTCTCAAGAGCTTAAAAAAATGAATTACATAATCTTAAAAAATAAATAAATAAATAAAAACAAACAAACAAAAAAAACCTAATAAATTGTTTTAATGATATCAGCTAGTCATGAACACTCATCAAAATTCATGCTAAAACAAAGTCATTATTCATTTTTAAGAATTTTAGATGAGGACAGGAATCACATTTGGTTACTGTTGGTTACTGGATACTGTTTTCCTATTATCTTAGGGTCCTTTCTGAGAAGGCACATTGTTTCCTTTCATCTTTATGCCTATGATAGTGAGATTTATCTGGCATTAAAAAAAATGGATGGTTTACTGCTAGCCCACTTTTATTATGTCTGTCTGATATCAATGACTGGCTGTCCCTCAATTTCCTAAGCTTCAATGAAAACAAAGCAGAAGCACTAGTGTTTGGACCAAATGATCTAAGAGGATCGTTTCCAGTTGATCTGGGTTATTTGACTAACTTTTTAAAGTCAACAGTATCTAACCGGGGTTTTAAATTGGCGAGTCGTTTTAAATTTCATCACCAGGTCAGTTCAGTGGGGAAAATCGTCATGACCTGCTGCAGCTCTGCCAGTTTCCTCCTCTGTGCTCATTAGCAGGTCAGTGGATACACCTGTGCTGCAGCCTTTAAAAGCCTGCTCCGTCTCCCACTCACTGCTGGATCGTCTCAATGCCTGCTCTCAGCCTGTGATCCTGATCCTGATCCTGATCCTGCAATCTTGCTCCTGCTCCTGCTCCTGCTCTCAGCCCCTGGTCCAAGGCTCTGGAATACTTTGCCTTCGCCCACTTTTAAAAACCTGTCTAAAGACCTTTTTATACCCCGGCTTTGAATGCAACATGAGACTCCTGCTGTTTGTACTGTTATTTTACTGCTTTTGGTATTTTATTTGTTATCTTCTCTCTCTTTGTTTTACTTATCTTGACTTAGTGTTGTTGCTTTTTAAGTTTTTGGTGTTCATCACTTTGTTTTAGAGTATTTTCTTGATAAATCTTGGGATTTAAAACTGTTTAAAACTTGCAATTTCATGTACAACAAAGACCATGAAAATGTGTTATTCAAGTAGAACCCCCCATTAATTACTTGGATTAATAAACGGAATTGCATCATGCTCTCACAGTTACCCCCAATGGTAGAGAGCTGGGTACATTCAAATACCAGTTTTCTTAAAAAAAAAACACCCTTGTTTTTCTGGGCATCAAGGCAGCCACCACAGACCAATTTGTTCTTAGTGGAGGTTTGAAGGAAGCTTTAATATTTTATGACACATACCTCTTCCCTTGTGCTCATGTGTGTTACAGTATGGGACCACTCCTCTGATCTGGGCAGCCAGGAAGGGGCACTACGACTGTGTGATGCACCTCCTGGAGAAGGGCGCTGACGTGGACCAGGAGGGGGCGGTATGCTCACACATTCACACATGTAGCTGTTTCTACTGATTCACAGGCAGATACCCTGTGTGTTGTTTGTGTGTATGTGTTTTCAAGGAATCTCAAATGATGTCAAGCATTCAAGCCTGTACTTCAGCACATTTCAGTTCATTTTGAACAAGGCTGATTCATTCTTAAGATGGGTTCTAAGCCCTATACCAAGACTAAGGCCCAATCCTAATTCTTTCCTTCTCCCTTCCCCTTGATTTGATGTGCCCGGATTATTATTTTTTTAATTTCACCCTCCAAACGCAGGGGTCCAAAGTCCACCATCGTGAGAGTAAACCATGTCGCGTTAAGAAACTATTTTCTTCACTTTGGTGCGCTCTGAATCACAGAAGTTTACATTTAAAATAAGTAATGACTTTTTGTTGTAGTGTGACCTTTTTAAAGTTATAAAACCGCTGTTATTATGAATATTCAAGCGCTGGAAGCTCCACGCTAACGCTAGCGGACCGGTGATGATGATGACGTCGGACGAAAGTCACATCCAAAATATTAGACACTATTTTTCATCACCCTCCGTTTGGAGCAATAAATGAAAGGGGAGGGCTAAAGGGAAGGGAGAAGGGAAGAATTTGGATTGGGCTAAAGACGATGACACATAATAGTAATCCTCATCAGATTTAATAAAGCAATATTTATTTCAGGGAAATGTCATTAAACAATGGCATTTGAATTGGGTTCAGGGGGCAAGTTAAAATGTACATAAAGATATTGATTCTAGTTTAGGGAGTTTGAGAGGACAAAAGTGGCTTAGAGCACTTCTGGTTTAGCAAATGAACCTGTGGTTTTCTCTGACAGATTACTTTTATTTGGCAAAAAGTATTGCGAAATCTTTACCTCTCAGATGTAAAGGAAACATATTTTGACAGGACAGGGTGATGAGGATACACTCTTAAGTTCTAAGTTTCCATCCATCCATCTTCCTCCGCTTCATCCGGGACCGGGTCGCGGGGGCAGCAGTCTAAGCAAAGATGCCCAGACTTCCCTCTCCCCGGCCACTTCCTCCAGCTCCTCTGGGGGGACCCCGAGGCGTTCCCAGGCAAGCCGAGAAACATAGTCTCTCCAGCGTGTCCTGGGTCTTCCCCGGGGCCTCCGCCCAGTGGGACATGCCCGGAACACCTCACCAGGGAGGCGTCCAGGAGGCATCCGGACCAGATGCCCGAGCCACCTCAACTGGCTTCTCTCGATGCGGAGGAGAAGCGGCTCTACTCCGAGCTCTCTCCGGGTGACCGAGCTTCTCACCCTATCTCTAAGGGAGCGTCCAGCCACCCTCCGGAGAAAACTCATTTCAGCCGCTTGTAGTCGGGATCTCGTTCTTTCGGTCACGACCCAAAGCTCATGACCATAGGTGAGTACTGGAACGAAGATCGACCGGTAAATCGAGAGCTTTGCTTTCTGGCTCAGCTCTCTTTTCACCACAACGGACCGGTACAGCGACCGCATAATAGCGGACGCAGCTCCAATCCGCCTGTCGATCTCACGCTCCGATCTTCCATCACTCGTGAACAAGACCCCAAGATATTTAAACTCCTCCACCTGAGGCAGGCGCACTCCACCCACCGAGAGAGGACAAACTACCTTTCTCCGGTCGAGAACCATGGCCTCAGACTTAGCGGTGCTGACCCTCATCCCGGCCGCTTCACACTCGGCTGCAAACCGCTCCAATGCATGCTGGAGGTCCCGGTTCGATGGAGCCAACAGAACAACATCATCTGCAAAGAGCAGAGAGGAAATCCTGTGGTCCCCAAACCAGACCCCCTCCGGCCCCTGGCTGCGCCTAGAAATTCTGTCCATAAAGACTATGAACAGAACCGGTGATAAAGGGCAGCCCTGCCGGAGTCCAACATGCACCGGGAACAGGTCTGACTTACTGCCGGCCATGCGAACCAAGCTCCTGCTCCGGTCATACAGAGACCGGACAGCCCTGAGTAGGGCTCCCCGGACCCCATACTCCCAGAGCACCCTCCACAGGACACAACGGGGAACGCGGTCGAACGCCTTCTCCAAATCCACAAAACACATATGGACTGGATGAGCGAACTCCCACGAACCCTCCAGCACCCTGAAGAGGGTGTAGAGCTGGTCCACTGTTCCACGACCAGGACGGAAACCGCACTGTTGTTCTTGAATCTGAGGTTCGACTATCGGACGGACTCTCCTCTCCAGTACCCTGGCATAGACTTTCCCAGGAAGGCTGAGGAGTGTGATTCCCCGGTAGTTGGAACACACCCTCCGGTCCCCCTTCTTGAAAAGGGGAACCACCACCCCAGTCTGCCAGTCCAGTGGTACGGTTCCTGTCTGCCATGCAATGCTGCAGAGACGTGTCAGCCAAGACACTCCTACAACATCCAGAGACTTGAGGTACTCAGGGCGAACCTCATCCACCCCCGGAGCCTTGCCACCGAGGAGCTCTTTGACAACCTCGGTGACCTCAGCTTGGGTGATGGACAGTTCCACCCCAATGTCCTCAGCCTCTGCTTCCTCAACGGAAGGCGTGTCAGCAGGGTTGAGGAGATCCTCAAAGTATTCCTTCCACCGCCCGACAATGTCCCCAGTTGAGGTCAACAGATCCCCACCTGCACCGAAAACGGTGCCTGCAGAAAACTGCTTTCCCCTCCTGAGACGCCGGATGGTTTGCCAGAATCTCTTTGAGGCCAACCGATAGTCCTTCTCCATGGCCTCACCAAACTCCTCCCAGGACCGAGTTTTTGCCTCCAACACAGCCCGGGCCGCAGCTCGCTTAAACTGCCGGTACCTGTCAGCTGCCTCTGGAGTCCCACAAGCCAGCCAGGCCTGATAGGACTCCTTCTTCAGCTTGACGGCATCCCTTACTTGCGGTGTCCACCACCGGGTTCGGGGGTTGCCGCCACGACAGGCACCAGAGACCTTGCGACCGCAGCTCCGGAAAGCAGCGGAGACAATAGAGGTGGAGAACATGGTCCACTCGGACTCTATGTCACCAACCTCCCTCGGTACCTGCTTGAAGTTTTCCCGGATGTGGGAGTTAAAGACCTCCCTGACGGAGGGCTCAGCCAGACGTTCCCAGCAGACCCTCACAGTACGTTTGGGTCTGCCAAGTCTTTCCGGCCTCCTCCCCCGCCAGCGAATCCAACTCACCACCAGGTAGTGATCAGTGGACAGCTCTGCCCCTCTCTTTACCCGAGTGTCCAAAACACACGGCCGGAGATCGCCTGAAACGACTACAAAGTCGATCATCGATCTCCTACCTAGGGTGTCCTGATGCCAGGTGTACTGATGGACACCTTTGTGTTCGAACATGGTGTTCGTTATGGACAAACTATGACGTGCACAGAAGTCCAACAACAAAACACCGCTCGGGTTCAGGTCAGGGAGGCCATTCCTACCAATCACGCCCCTCCAGGTGCCACTGTCATTGCCCACGTGGGCATTGAAGTCCCCCAGGAGGACGACGGAGTCCCCCGTTGGGGCACTTTCCAGTACCCCTTCAAGAGACACCAAGAAGGCCGGGTACTCCGAACTGCTGTTCGGCCCGTAAGCCGAGACTACAGTCAGAGACCTGTCCCCCACCCGAAGGCGAAGGGACACGACCCTCTCGTCCACCGGTACGAACTCCAACACTTGGCGGCTGAGCTGGGGGCTCACAAGTAAGCCCACCCCAGCCCGTCGCCTCTCACCATGGGCAACTCCAGAGTGGTAGAGAGTCCAGCCTCTCTCGAGGGACTGAGTTTCAGAGCCCAGGCTGTGCGTAGAGGTGAGCCCAACTATATCTAGTCGGTATCTCTCAACCTCTCGCACAAGCTCAGGCTCCTTCCCTCCCAGAGAGGTAACGTTCCATGTCCCAAAAGCCAAATTCCATGACCGGGGTTTGGGCCGCCGAGGCACTCGCCTTCGACTGCCACCCAAACCACAATGCACCGGCCCCTTCAGAGCTCCCCTGCAGGTGGTGGGCCCACTGGGGAGTGATCCCACGTCGCTCCTTCGGGTTGGACCCGACCGGGGCCCATGGGAGGAGCCCCGGCCACCAGGCGCTCGCCTCCGAGCCCCAACCCCAGGTCTGGCTCCAGGGTGGGACCCCGGTGACGCCAATCCAGGCGACGTAACGGTATCTCTGGTGTTGTCACTCATAAAGGGGGTTTTGAACCGCTCTTTGTCTTGCTCGTCACTCAGGACCTGTCTGCCATGGGAGACCCTACCAGGGGCAAAAGCCCCCGACAGCATAGCTCCTGAGATCACTCAAGCACTCAAACCCCTCCACCACGTTAAGGTGGTGGTTCAAGGAGGGGAGTTCTAAGTTTATAACACCTAAATGTCAAATAAAGAAGAATTCACAGGACAGTGGTGGCTGCAGTTAGCATCTGAAGCCAATGATTACATGGCTACATGCCCAACCTTGGAGGTCAGGGGGACTCAGATGTCTGTGTACTCTACTTAGAACTCCATGACAGCTCTGATCGTGGCTGTGAAGGGGGGGTACACTGATGTGGTGAAGGAGCTGCTGAAGAGAAACCCCAACGTCAACATGACGGATAAGGATGGAAATACGGCACTGATGATTGCTGCCAAGGAGGGCTACACTGAGATTGTCCAGGACCTGCTAGATGCTGGGACATATGTGAACATCCCTGACCGGGTGAGTCACCTCTCTTCATCCAGCAGAGGGTAGTGATGTTGCTAAGAAGGTTGAAGGCAGCTCTCTGTTTCAGAGTGGAGACACAGTGCTGATCGGAGCAGTGCGGGGGGGACACGTCGAGATTGTCAGAGCTCTGCTACACAAATACGCTGACATTGATATCCGTGGGCAGGTGAGATAAACAAAAGGGCCTGGCATTGTCAGTTCATTCAAATGTGGCCCCTGATAATGTATTAAAAAAAATTGGACCTGCTTGGTCTGGTTACCATGTGAACCTGGCTGAATGAGAGGTAGGTGATATATTCAAAAAACTCAGACAACTGGTACACCCCAAAGATAATTGAGCAAAACAACAAGTGCAACGTCATCTATGAAATACCATGTCATTACTGCAACAAAACACATATTGGAGAAACGAGACGAAAATTCATTGCAAGAAAAAAAGAACACTGGAAGGAATGTGAAAAGGAAACGGAAAAAACACTAACAAGAGCAGCACACCAACAGGCATCTCAGGAAACTATGAATTTAGCAATAACAGACCACTGCAAGCAGGTGTTGTGGAAAAATTAGTTAAATCAAAGTAAAAAGTCGGAGTTTACTCAAAGGGTCTTTATTCATGAATAAAGTCAGAAATTCTTCCAGTGTAACCACTCAGATTTTGGCTCCGAATCTATTTGTGTACCAGGTATTTATACACACGCTTATGTGACCAAAATCACAGCACTCACAGCCCTCATGGCAACAACAACCGTTCTTTGGCAATCGTACCAGAGGGTCGACTCGCTGCCAGTAGGAGATCCAACAGCACGTTTTTCCTATCTTAAATTACCTGGAAGCTTTTGTTTAAAAACATTTACTCTACAATCTTGGCTGGACAAAGAGGCTGAGAAATGTCGAGGTGACCTGGTAGATTACCCTACTTAAGAAAGAGAACATTAGGCAGATCATTTTCTTGGAATATAAATTGAAAACTTATTCAATTCTGGAGTTCACTTTTGGGTTATAGCTCTGCATGTTCCATTAGTTAACACCAGGCAAACTTGGACAGGTGACTCCTCTTAGTGACAATCAGCTGTTTATACACATAACACTCCACCACCTGGTGACGACTCAAATGAAGACGGAGCGTCCTCCATCCTCTCAGATGATGGAGGAACTGTTCTAACCAAAGCCCCCTCATCTCTTCCCTCAGTGTGGTTAGTTCTGTCAGTTCTGCGCTTTGTCTGCAGGAGAACAAGACGGCTCTGTACTGGGCCGTGGAGAAGGGGAATGCCTCTATGGTGAGAGACATCTTGCAGTGTAACCCCGACACAGAGACTTGCACCAAGGTGAGGCTACTGTAGGTGTGAAGTATGGACCAGGGTCACTTGCTGTTTGAGGCCTGGAGCTTCCCCTCTTAGAGCTAGTATGAAGAGATGCTGGTGCTGAATTTCTTTTAGCCATCATTACCCCTCTGCTGTTAGACTTCATTATTTGATTCACAAGTATTATATGCATTTTAGAGCTGTGACACTTGCGGGGGCTAATGGTTTTCATAATGGTTGAAGAATAGTTTCTAGTACCAGCTTTTTCTTCATGGTGATGGTAATGCAGAAACTTTGTTTCTATGTAGGTAGAGTCACTGCACGCAAAATCTGCCAACACAGCTAATAAAGTAAAACCCAAAAGAGGTAAAATCTTATTGTGTGCATGTTTGTGTGGCAGGATGGAGATACCCCTCTGATCAAAGCCACCAAGATGAGGAGTATTGAGATTGTGGAACTGCTACTTGACAAAGGAGCCAAAGTGTCTGCTCTGGATAAGGTGGAATTGAACTTATGCCCACTCTTGTCTCAACCTTACCTGCCAGTTTTCCTCACATGCAGCTACTCTATATTTTTCAGAAAGGAGATACTCCACTCCACATAGCAATCCGTGGTCGAAGTCGCCGCCTGGCTGAACTCCTCCTCAGAAACCCCAAAGATGGCCGCCTACTTTACCGCCCAAACAAAGCTGGAGAGACGCCTTACAACATAGACTGTAGCCACCAAAAGAGTATCCTAACACAGATATTTGGAGCACGTATGTCAGATTTGGAACTTTGATATTTACAATCATCCACTCTGGTAACTCAGGTTTCCACCCACCTGACACTTGGTGTTTACAATTTCCCTTTGATGTTCACATTGTTTTGTTCCCGCCTGTCAGGTTTGATACCCCCAAACAGCAGCTACAAGATGAGCTAAAAGAAATTTACAGCTCTGATGTGCATAAAGAAAAACTGTAAAAGGCAATATGTTGTACGTGTTCATGCGATCATATGTTTTTCTGCAGTTCCTTTTTTTTAAGAAGGTTCACCAGCTTTGATAGGGTGTTTGTCAATCAGTCATTAGTTTCAAGACACTGATTTATGAGTGCAGTGTGCAAGTATATTATCAGCACATGAAAACGAATTTTGGTTTAACAGTAGAAACAAAATCCCCTTAGGTGGAGACTGATCTAAGTATTTGATAATTACAGACAGAGTAATCATTTTTTTCTTGAATGAAAGAAATAAATCTTGACAGACAAGATTTAGAACCACATATGGAAAGGAGTTTTTAACAGACCTACAACTTGTGTTGGTCCATAGTTGTTTAGATGAGGAAGCTTTGTCCTTTCTGAGGCAGCTCTTAAAGGAGCTTCAAAGCAAAATAGAATAAAAACAAAGTATGTGAAACAGAGTGTGTGCAAAAAATGTTAAGGTTTTAGCTTTATAAGGAAAAGAGAAATATCTCAGCTTTAGTCTAAAATGTAAAAGCTGCTGAGTAACATCTGAGTTTGTTAAACCTCCTTCCAACTTTGAGCATCAGAACAGCTGAAAGCAGCCTTAAATCAGTTGAAAGTGTGCTAGTGTGTGAAAGCCTGGTTCTGGTTCAAACTTTGACAGCAGAATTTTAAATAAGTGGCCACTTTTTAAAGGCTGTTAATCAGTAGGACAAGAAAGTATAACTCAAAGCATGAATCTGGAAAGGAGATTGGATATGAGATGCTTAAGACTAACTTTATTTGAGGGTTGAAACTCAACTCTGAGTCTAGTGCAGTGTTCCTCAAATGGTGGGGCACGGTGCGATGGCAGGGGGGGCGCGGGACAGCCCGAGGATCATGCAATTTATGTTAGTTACTAAACAGTTGATCGGACGTCAGTGACCGTGATATCCACAAACAGAGAGAGGGTAAAATACTTAATTAAACCTCAAGAATTGCAATGGAAAAATGTTTAACAGGGATGAAAAGAAATGGAGAGAAAGAGACAAAAAGCTGAGCGCACACGGTGCGCATTGGCACTGTGTGTGTGTGTGTGTGTGTGTGTTGGGAGGAGGAGGGTGGCTTTCAAGTGCTGCTGCGCAAAGCAAAGAAGGGACAGAGACAGAGAGACAACATCAACACAAAACGTAAAGAAAATAAGATTATTAGTAAAGAAGAAAAACCTGGAACCTTTTGACTTTTATTGATGGTATGAAGGAAGAGAATCTGCAGGAATCATTCTCTAGAACTCCACTACCAACCTGCAGAATCTTCTCTAACACAGAGCAGATCATTACGGACAAGAAACCAGATTTAATCCTCAAAGCTGAGACTCTTTTGTCTTTCTTAACGTTATTGTGAATACAAGTCTTTATTTATTGGTTTTGCACACTTTAATTTGTATTTTGGATTGTGGTTGCAGAGGAAAAAAGCTTAAAATGTATAGAGTTAAAAACGGAATAATTAATAACTAGTCCTTTTTCATTTATTTTGTACATTTTATCAGGAAGGGATAAATAACAGCATATAAACAATACAAACATTATGGGAATAAAAATATGTTTACATTAGGTATGGATATTGTGTATAGTCCTACATAGTAGTTGATAATAAATTAAATAAAGCAAAAACAACCTAAAAATTTATTTGGTAGCAGAAAGAGCTGCTATTTACAGTGAACCAAAGAACTGAATCTCTGAGAAAAGACAGAATTCATCACTACTGTGGAGGGAAACAAGGAAAGACTTGTTTTTACTTTGTCTGAATATTTTGGAAGTATTCTAAAAAAAAAGGAGAGAGAGAGAAAAATTAATAAAACAGATTATTTAGACGTTTTTTTTTTTATATTCTTTAATGATAATAAAGGTACAATATTTTGAAGAGATATTCATTTAACTTGAGCAAATAAACTAATGATACCGATGATATTTGCAGCAGAAAGTTGTAGGGGAGGCGTTTAAGAATAAGTTCTTCATGGGGGGGCCTGAGAGAAAATAATTGAGAAACACTGGTCTAGTGTGACTCTAACTTTGGCATTTTTTCCTTTAGAAATCAGCCCTTCAAGAGTTCTGTCTGACATTTTTTAACCTAAAGCCGTTTATTTGCATCAGGAGTACAGTTGCTCTAAGCAGCAAAGTTGGACAGATTGTGGTGGTTTACTGACGGAACTACGTCGAGTGCTATATGCAGAACTATGATTCATAATCTCAGTTGCATAATAGTTTACCTGTCCAGGTGAGAATGTGGCACCCCTGAAGAGCCTTGCCCTAGGGTGCCACATTGGCGTCTACAATGGGAAGGAACACTGCAGGGAACCTTTTGCCTTGTTTCCTCAGAGCAGTCCGGTACAGGAGGACTGGTACTGTCCACTTTATTTTGGGGAGCATTTCCACTCAGTTAAGCCTTGCTTCCACGTAGCGATTTGTTTTCACAGCACATGCATGGTGTAGACTGTCATTGTAGTGGGATAATTAGTAAAGCAACGACATTGGAGGTCATCCAGCAGCTCGTCTTTTTCTTGCTTTACTTTTTGTACATCGTGAATAACAGGAATTTAATGTTGTTTGAAAGAATATTGCGGGCGGCTAAGAAGAAAACCGCCGTAAAGACGAAAATGGAATTGCTAGCTTGCCGCTATACTGGTGCTTTTTAATGTCGTCATCACTTTCTGCCACTTAACGAGTGGTTACAGCGACTCCGCCCCGACCGTATTGTTTCATTTTTCTATGGACCTACAACAGATGGGTCTCTCAAGAGGTACAGGTTGGAACTTTTTAATGGATCCATTTAACAATGGAAACGCTCAAAATACCGGATTGAACTGGACCGTACCAAACTGCTCAGTGGAAACGAGGCTTTAGACAGGACCTCGTCAGGACTGGGACTTGAACCAGTAATGCTCAAACTGAACTTGTGGTACATGCAGCAAACCACTAAAGACCTATTTTTATACAGATATCAAGCTCTGCTTCATCTGCCCCCCAGGTCACCTGTCCCCCACTGAGACTGATGGTGACATGTTGGGCTATGACCTGTACAGCTCTGCTTTAGCTGATATTCTGAGTGAGCCCACTATGCAGCCCCCCATCTGCGTGGGCCTGTATGCCCAGTGGGGCAGTGGCAAGTCCTTCCTGCTAAAGAAACTGGAGGGTGGGTGTTCAAACATTGGCGCACTGAGCATGCTCAGCTCAGGCACAGTTCACAGCCTTTCTCCCTCCTACTCAGATGAGATGAAGACATTTGCTGGGCAGCAGATTGAGCCGCTCTTTCAGTTTTCCTGGCTGGTGGTCTTCCTGTCCCTGCTGGTCTGTGGCTCAGTCACCATTATCCTGGGCTTCACTGCTGACCCCAAACTGGCCATGGCGGTGTCCCTCAGCCTGCTGGCTCTGCTCTACCTGTTTTTTGGTTAGTGGTGCGCAAACATTCCAAAAGACTACTAAAGAATTATTTCCAGTGTCACTGTGACGACACTCCTGTGTTCTGCAGTGGTGGTTTACTTTGGTGGGCGGAGGGAGGGTGAGAGCTGGACCTGGGCCTGGCTCCTCAGCACCCGCCTGGCCCGTCACATTGGGTATCTGGAGCTGCTTCTGAAGCTGATGTTTGTTAACCCGCCGGAGCTGCCTGAGCAGAGCACCAGAGCTCTGCCTGTCAGGTAATGCCACGCTCACCTTTCAGACTTAAGAAGCTTCACAGTAGGCTGAAAACTGTACCCTCTGCAGGTTCCTGTTCACAGACTACAATCGTTTGTCCAGCGTGGGCGGAGAGACGTCTATGGCAGAAATGATCGCCACGCTGTCAGATGCATGCGAGCGAGAGTTTGGCTTTCTAGCTACACGTCTTTTCCGAGTCTTTAAAGCAGAAGAGACCCAAGGTATTGTGGGAGAATTGATGAGGAGGGTTTTGGCTGCAAATATTAGTCAACTTTTACTGACTGCTGACTTAGTCATCAATCTGTCCTGTGCTAATGACTTGAAATCTGTATCCCGGTGTCTCTTCAGGAAAAAACAGGAAGTGGAAGAAGACGTGCTGCCTACCATCCTTCATCCTATTCATCTTCGTGCTGCTCTGCCTGGTCAGCGGCTTGGCCTTGCTGGCCATCTTTAAGGTGGACGGGGAGAATCAAACGGTCAACGCTTTGCTGGTGGGTGTGGGCAGTGTTGTGGGCCTGGCTGTGTTGCTGAACTGTAAGACGTGGTGGCAGGTCACAGACTCGGTACTAAACTCCCAGAGGAAGAGGCTGCACGGTGCTGCCAACAAGATGCACAAGCTGAAGAGCGAAGGCTTCATGAAGGTAGGGGCTCAAAGCTTTCTTTTCATCTTACGTCTGCAGAGCGACTTCTATCTCTGAATTTCTCCTCCTGCAGGTCTTGAAGAACGAAGTAGAGCTGATGGCGAAGATGGCCAAAACCATAGACGGCTTTACCCAACACCAGACCAGGCTAGTGGTGGTGATTGATGGGCTGGACTCCTGTGAGCAGGACAAAGTCCTACAGATGCTGGACACGGTAAGGACTTTTCTGCTATGCACATGTTCCAGATCAAGGCTTTCAGGCCATCATGTCAGGTTTGCAGTCTTTTACTTGAAGTGGCTAAACATGGAGGGGATCTCAGTCAGAGAGGAATGGAAACCAAGTCAATGTGAAGCTGCAGGTCCATCATTCTGATCAATAGCAGGTTGTTGGCAGCTGTTCTAATGGACAAGCAGTGTGGCACAAAGAAAGCTGGAAGAGAGGAAAGCAGGTATGGGTGTTGGGGCTATGTAAGAGCTTGTAGATTAAAGATGATATTTCTAAAGTTAGGGATGAAGATAGATAGAGTACTTTATTAATCCCGAAGGAACTTGCAATTCATCCATTGCTCCAAACACACACACAAGCAGGTTCAAAGTAAATAAAAGCAAGAACAGCTATAGACAGGTTAGATTAAAAGTATTAAAATTATGGAGCTGTTAAAAAGCAATTAAAAGTGTTAAAATGAATAACAATTGTCCTAAAACTATAGTTGTAAAATTCACTAAAAATATTTAGTTAGTACTACCTGAAGGGAAAAGAGGAACAGGGATGTGTCTCCATCTCAGACACACTCGCGCTCACTTAAGGGGAAGATCCGCCTTTTTCTGAAACACAAAAAAATCAGGGAGACCTAAACTCCTCATTGTCGGGATAAAAATAAGAAAAGGTTGACAATAGCTAAACCTCATTTCCTTTTTAAAAACTTTGAGTCTTAGTTAAACTTTTACCCCGGGCTTACACCGCTAGCGTCAAGGCTTCGTTGCGTTGCAGGAGTGGACTAGCTAAAGCCGATGGCTTACACTGGCTGCTGCTCCAGCCACAGCTCAGCCCAGACAGACTAGTGCTGGATCTCTATGATCAGCTTCTCGTCGTCCATGGTTATAATTGACAACGCTGTGCTGCGACACACTTTGAGTAACCCGAAAATTACGTAATGTTTACGACACTCTGAAACCGGCGAGTTCAGTGGAAAGTTTGTTTTATTTTGAAAATATACCGGATGCACTTTACATTCGCTCGCGTGGTTTCCGGTTTAAGTCGTGAATAGCCCCAACTTCACAGAAAGTGATGACGATCAGCTGCGGCATCCGTCAAAATTTGAACCAAACGAAAGTGATTCGCAGCGACGCAGAGGTCAGTCCGCAGACGCAGGACGTGAACGCCTGCAGTGGAAGTTCCTCTCGCACTTTTAATGTTACGAAAAGACTACGGTGCGCGCAACGTAGCCGTGACGCTGGCGGTGTAAGCCCGGGGTTAGACGACTGGCAGCAGTAGTACAGTGCAACGCCTGTGTAAGCTTCAGAGAAGAAACAAACTGGATCTACTGTTGCAGGCATTTGTTCACAGAGCTGAGCTCAGAGCTGACTGTTCTGGTTATTTTGCTATCAGACATACGATTATTTCCTACTTGACATGTTTCGACGGAGACCTTTCGTCTTCATCAGAGTCGTCACCAGGTGGTTTGTTACTGAGGCGGAGTCACCTGTCGGAGCTCAGAGCTGTGCAGATAAAGGAACTCAGGAGTCTTTCTCAATAAAGCTGCGCTGGTCATCTGTACGTCTTACTCAGGACGGTGGAGCAGGAAGTTTTAGGCCTGTGAGGAAAAAACAAAGCAATATCTGTGGGTTTGGGCTTCTGCAGGTGCGCGTGTTGTTCTCCAAGGGTCCCTTCATCTCCATCTTCGCCAGTGACCCTCATATCATCATCAAAGCTATCAATCAGAACCTGAACACCGTCCTAAGAGACTCCAATATAAATGGACATGACTACATGAGGAACATCGTGCACCTGCCCGTGTTCCTGAACAGCAGGGGACTGTCGAGTGCCAGGAAGATCAGCGCTTCTGCACCTGCCAATGGAGACAGTAACAACTCTGAAGGTAGTCACAGCACTGCCAAAGCTCTGTGTATGGAGGGGAGGAGGGTGTTTGAGAGCTGGCACAGAAGCCTGAAGTGATGCACATGTCTGCAGGTTGGCACGAGGAGCTGGACAGGAAACTGTCCCAGCACAGCTTGGGAGAGCTGAAGTTTGGGAGCAAGACTGCTCTGAACCGCCGGGTAAGAGGCAACCAAAAGAGCTCATGGCCCACCCACCACGCCTCCCCCACAGAACTGAGAAATCTAAAACAGTGAAGCATCAGTACCTGAGCTCCACAGGCCTGCTATCTTGTGAGTGAGTTGTTTCTGTAACCTTCTGCATGGGTTCCTGTGTATGTGCTGCAGGACACGTATCGGCGCCGACAGGTGCAGCGTTCTGTGACCCGTCAGATGTCCTTTGACCTGACGAAGCTGATGGTGACAGAGGACTGGTTCAGTGACATTAGCCCACAGACCATGCGGCGGCTACTCAACATTGTCTCTGTCACAGGTGATTCTCTGCTCAGTCCTGGATAACCATTTGCAGCAGAATATGAAGCTGTGTCTTCCTGCCTGTGTGTCCAGGCCGTCTTCTACGAGCCAATCAGATCAGCTTCAACTGGGACCGGCTGGCCTCATGGATCAACATGACGGAACAGTGGCCTTACAGGACATCCTGGCTCATCCTGTTCTTGGAGGACACTGACGGGGTCCCCGACCAGGCAACGCTCAAGACAATCTACGAGAGGTCAGAAGTTGCACCGTCTTCTGCCCCCCCCCCACCCCCCAGACTCAGGCGACCTAATTGTTTGTGTTCGCAGAGTGTCAAAGAACATACCAACTACCAAAGACGTGGAGCCGCTGCTGGAGATTGATGGAGATGTCCGCAGCTTCGAGGTCTTCTTGTCCTCGCGGACCCCTTTTCTCACAGCTAGAGATATCCGCACCTTCCTGCCCTGCACAGTCAATCTGGACCCCAAACTGCGGGAGATCATTGCAGGTGAGGCTTATGTGCATGACTTTGGTGCTTTCACACCGAACGCAGCATGCGTGTCAGAGATGTCAACTTTCAATGTTAACTCGATGCACGTCACAGAGCTCATTGAGCTGGATGGACGGGTACGCTGGTCAGCCAGCTGGTGGATAGCTTAGCGAGCTAGTTAGCTCCGCTCCTCCGAGTCCAGAAGAGCTGATGGCGAGTGCTGCTGTCCAGGCACCTGGTAGATCTAGTGAGGTTTACTGCCCAGGCTGCAGGTCCCTGCCCGCCGGCGGTTAGCTGCCCAGTAGCCCGGAGATCCGCTGGGACTGCTCTAGCTTCATGGACTTATGATGATTTTCTTATTTTCGTCAAGACAATAATAAAAACATCCCCCAGTTTTATTTTTATTTCCCCTCTCTATGGTTAGAGCTCAAACTGGACCAAAGACAAATGGAAGTAGCATTTAAAACGGCCCTCAGGTGATGCTATCACTGCACAAATGAAGCACACAGAACCAGAGAGACTTTGAAACTTGTAGTGAAATCAAACGCAGCGACGTGCTTGATTGTTGACTGCTGGTGTAGAGTTCTATAAACCCAAGCTACTCGCTAAACAAAATCCATGATGTGACAAGAATTTAATTCCAGAACAATTTTGGCGGTTGCTCCGCAGCAGGAGCGTCAAGGCATTGAGCAGTAAATTTGACAGGCGTCAAAAGAGAGGCGGCAGACGTGAATTTGACCCGCCTGCCACGTTCGGTATGAAAGCACCATTACTGTTGCCGTACCTGGCTGTTCTTGCTCACCTCAAGGGGGTGGTCTGTCTGTCCAGATGTTCGCGCCGCTCGCGAGCAGATCAACATAGGTGGGGTCACATATCCAGCTGTTGCCCTGACCGATTCTCAGCCCCGCCCCACCTCGGTCTACAGTCAGGTGTCTTCCAGCTACTCACCCTCTGCCTCCTTCTGTGGACCCTTCAACCAGCCCCCCGGGGGTGTGCTCTCCCCTCCCCACAGCAGCTACTACAGCGGCATGGTTGGCCCACAGCACCCCTTCTACAACCGGGTGAGTAAAGGCCCACCCCACAGCTACTTGGCAGCTCAAGGGGGGATGTTGCAGGTAAATGCTGGAAGGTCATGTAACCCCGCCTCTCAGTTCAGTTTCATTCATCTTTGAGTCTTGTGTTTTTTATGTTTGTTTTTCATGTGGGTGCGCCTCTGCTGCTGCACAGCTTCCACCCCGAGGTAGAAGTCTGCTGCTGCAGAGGAGCACTCTGTCATTTCAGTTTTTAATTGGATCTTCTTACCCCACCACCCCTTCCCACAGCCATATTTCCCCCACCTTTACCAGCTGCCACGCCCCTTTGTGGCACCCTACCCAATCCACTTCCATCAGCACCTGCCTCCTAAACACGCCGGCAGCAGAGACGCCACCTTACCTGTAAGTATGCTCGCAGCAGGACTGTGGGCGGGGTCAGTCTGACCCTCAAAATGTTAGGCCCCACCTACTTCCTGTGGGGTCTGGTGTTCTTCTGCATAAGACCAGCTTTTCACTGATCGTGGATAAAAGTGTTGTCCACTGGTTAAGCATTTCTTAGTAAACTTGCAGCTGCAGGAGCTCTACTATTCCTTCTGAGGACCTAGAGATCAAGGAGCCATGCAGCCTCTTCTCAAGCTAAGCTGCAGGTGGGGTTTGTGTAAACTGACAATCAGGACACTTCAGCAGCGAGGAGGGAGCTCTTCACTGAAGCCTCTACTGATGCCTGCATGCCTCTGTCTTCTGTCAGTGTTCATTGCGGCTTCTGTTTACAGAGGAGCAGATCCGTGTGTTAGTACAGCTTTACACTGAATAAAGAAAAACACTTTCACCTCACTTTTAGTTCTTGTTTCTGCAAGAAGCAAAACGCGGGAGGCGCAGCTGCCTCGGGTGATGCTGTGTACTTCAGTGGCTGGGGCTGTAGCTGACTCTCTTGCTTTTCTCTTATTTTTTTGGTTGATCTCCCTCAAACAAACAGGAAGGAGAAGAAGCAGAGCCCAACCTTTAAAGCTGACCAATGGGATTGGAGCTGAGAGTTGGGTGAGGGGGAAGCTTTACCTTAGAGTAGAACTTGAGGGTTAATTGAGGACTTTGTTCTTCTTAGTCTGCAGGTTTTCAATTTTAGTGCAGACCAGATCAGACTATGAGGACCTGGACTCAGTCTCCAGAGGGTTTGCGATGCTCCTCTTTGTCACAGACACTAGTCCACTTTATGATATTCTACATCACGTGTCAAAGTCAAGGCCGGGGGCCAAATCCGGCCCTCCGGATGATCGAACCCGCCCTCCAGATCATTTTGTTTTATTGTTATTAATGGCTCGATGTTATCTTGCACTTCTTTTTAACTTGTATAATTATTACAAAATATATTTTCACAGAGAGTAAAATATTGAAAATTATTTGAGGTTTAAGTTGATTTATTCTGGAATAACATTCCTTCCTTTTTATTATTCATAATTATGTTAAAAAGTTACGGTTTTATAGTTTGAAAAATTGACATTCTGCTTCCTTTTTGGACTATTTTAGCATTTACTAAGATTTTTAGGCTGTTTCAGAGTTTAGCTAACAGTTCAGCTACATGCTAGCTGTTTTGGCCAACTTAAGCTTTCTTTTAATTTTTTTTTAGGCTGTTTTGGTGTTTGGCTAATAATTCAGCTACATGCTAGCTATTTTGACTAATTTAGGCTTTTTTCATTTTTTTTTTTCATTTTGGAGTTTAGCTAATATTTCAGCTAAATTATAGCTGTTTTGGCTAATTTAGGCTTCTTTAAGGCTGTCAGCTATTAATTTCAGCATCTTCCGCTATCAGCACTAGCATCTTCAGCTGCCAAATTCAGCTCACAGCATTCAGTCCATAATTATGTTTAAAAAGTTAGAGGTTCAAAGTTTTAAAAATGTAGTTTTAGATTTTTCAATAAAAGTCTATCCTGTTCGGCCCGCGACCTAAGGTGTGTTTTGGATTTTGGCCCCTTGTGCCATTGAGTTTGACACCTCTGCTCTACATTTAGGGCTCTGCCTCTGTTGTGTCAGGGGTCACGCCCACCCCCCTCAGCTCCATGACGACTGATGCAGTGTGTGAGCGAGTGCGGCAGATGGAGGGCATTGACCAGAGCATGGTTGGGCAGTACACCGCCACCATCAGGAAGGTGGGAGTTGCTCCATGCCACTACTGCTGCTGCAGGCCAGACCAGCTGACTCTGTTGTTCTGGTTCCAGGCGAACGTGAACGGCCGGGTTCTGTTCCAGTGTAACATCGACGAGCTGAAGAAAGAGATGAACATGAACTTTGGAGACTGGCAGCTCTTTAGAGCCACGGTGAGTCCACTGTGTGCATGTGTACAGCACACTGACACAGCAGATTGTACCACCTCCTCTTTCCACACAGGTACTGGAGATGCGCCACATGGAGAGCCAGATGAACGAGGAAGCGGTCAGTGAACAAGGAAGCGTGGTGGGGGTTCCCACGGAGGTGGGAAGGAGGGTGAAGGCTCCGCCCACCACTGGCACTGGTAACATGGATGCCTCACCCATGTACAGCTTCAACTTGAGCTTTGAGGAGCTGAGTGGAGCAGGATTGGAAGAGCCATCACGACCTGGAAACCCATCCTGGATGGTAAAGAGGCTCCGTGTTCACGAAAACCTTTTCTTTTGGTTCTACATTAGCATAAGGTGAAGGGTAAAAAGCTACATCTATGGAATGAAGCTCAGGTTTAACCTTTTTAACACCAGAGTTGTCACTGGTGACACCTAAGTAATGCATGCTTTTGAGTTACCATAAATCTTCTAAAGTCAACGCAATCATTGTGGATGAGCTGTTCCTGATGTGGAGAACAGGAGCTTTAAATATTGGCTTTGCGGTGGTATACAATGTTTTATGTTTGTAAAGTGGTAGGTGGTTGACCTCTGATTGGAAAATTGCAGGTTCGATTACTGCCATGCCCACCCATGTATCGAAGTGTCCTTGAGCAAGACACTGAACCCCATCTTGCCTCTGGTGGTTATAGGTTGACGCCAGTGTTCAGCAGCAGAGCAGCCATCAGTGTGTGAATTTGTGTGTTTATGGGTGAATTAGTCTGTGACTGTGAAGCGCTTTCGACCTTCAAGGAGGGTAGGAAATTGCTATACAAGTATAGGCCATTTACCATTTGAATTGTTTGATAACAGCTAGGGCTAGGTGATATGGCAAAAAAAATCGTATCTCTGATTTTTTTCATTCCACATTTGATTTTCAATTTTTGTAGATTTTTTTTGTCCCTCCTTTTACTTTCATTAACAAAAGTTACAAATCATTCGGCAGAGCACTTATGGTAGCAACAACATTCAAACTGATGTTGCTGTGTGTGGTTTGATGCTCCAAGTTTGAATTCACAACCCCAGTGACCAAAATCTAGTCTTTGACTCAGTAGATTAAAAAAAATGTAAACAGATTTTTTTACTGGACAAATTATTACATTATTTTACAAAAAAGGTGTTATCTTAAAAATATTATGTTCAATGCAAACAGAGAGGAAGTCGCGACATAAAAACATCAGATAAAAAAAACTGTTTCCCAAGGAACTCATTCATTGATCTCTAATCAGTCTTTGCTCTGAGGTTTAGATGTTTTAACACCGTCTATGAAGAGTTTTATTTTCTATCATAAATTAGTTGTTTCTTCTCTTAAGCACAGCTAAAAGCCGCTCTGTATCCCTAAGACTGTCAGTCACCTGTTGTCTGAACCAGATGAGAAAGACAAGTCTTTTCTGTAATTTTTATGAAAATGAAATGTTCTAAAATTAATTAATAAACTGCATGAACACGTCTTTGTATTCTCACTGTAAAAGAGAAAGCCAGGACAGTTTTAGCAAAGGGGGCAGATTGACAGAAAATGCTCTTTTCTTAATTCTTTCTCCATACGACTTAATTATTTTTATATTAAAACATAACAAAAAGAACTTTAAAAAATTTCAATGTTTTTGAATATTTGTCCTGATATCATTGACAGTGAAGATGCAGCTCTCTCACGAGGGGGAGGGAGGGGGCATATTTAGCTCAACCCCAGTTCTGTAATGTTAGAGTCCACTAATAAAGATAATACAAAACGGATTCATCGCTGTTTGTAAATTTATAAAATATTGCTTTTTTAAAATGTCCTATGAATAACTGCTGCTGCAGCTTGTTAGCATTAGCTTAGAAACAGCTCGGTAGCATTAGCAGCTAGTATTGTAGCATGCTAGCGTCAGTGTGTAACAACAACGCTGTCTTCAAATCAACACTTTAGTTAAACATTCTGTTGCTGGAAGGGCAGAGCTAAGTGAGCATGGAGTAGGACGCATTTTGGGAAGCTCTGGTGAATGTTATTATAAAATGTCATTTTTGTCACTTGACATACCCCAAACTGACACGAAATATAAGCTTCAAGCTATTTTCCACCCAACTCTTAACTTTATGGCAACCAACTTGCTAAATACATCTATATGGGAAGAACCAGACCAGCGGCTAGCAAGGCTTGCTCCAATCCCAAAAAATCTCAGACTAAGCTAACCGACGCCATGACTGACATCAGAGCTAAAAATCCTCACCTCAGTTAAAGAGGTCATCTCTACACTACTTTGATCAGAGCTGAAAGATATACTCGTTGAGGCGTTCAGTGGAGTGAAAAGTGAGATACAAGCCGTTAAAAACATTTCACTGCTCCGCCCCAACCTGGACTCCATTAAAAACAAAGTCACGGACATGGAGCATAGTCTGACTACATGCTCCGAGGCTGAGACAATCCAATATTCGAATCCTGAATGTTCCAGAGGACACTGACATGAGCTTCCTGGCTTCGGTCTCAAAGCTAGTGAAGGACGTTTTCCTCATGGACAAAGAAATCATGATTGACAGGTCGCACCGCAGCCCGCAGGTACAACGGATGGGAGGGAAACCACGCCCTATTATCGCAATGCTGAATTATCACCAGACTGTGTGGAGATTCTACGCCACGCCAGACTGGCAGTGGGAAAACTAAAATACAGCTCAACGTCCATCTCCATCTTTCCGGATTACCCCCCCCAGCGTGGCGCGGAAGAGTTCGAGGTGAAACAACTCCTGACAGGACAACCGGGGTTCGCTATGGACTCATTCACCCAGCAAAACTCTGGGTCTCACACAATGGACTCCAAAAAGACTTTCTGGATCCAGAAAAAGTGATGTCCTGCGTCAAGACGAGCATCATCAGTGAAAGCAGGGCCGAGGATTGGGATGTAGAACTCAGAATATTATTCCCCTTTTACACATCTCTTCCTATTCTTCCATTTTTTAATTTTCTCTTTTTGAATTTATTTCTTTCTTGCTCTTCTGATATCGTGGTGAGGAAACAAAGACTTTTATTACGATTTAAAACTGGGCACTAAATGTATATATTTTTACTGACCTGAGGAGGTTTTTGTTTGGATTTGTTATTCTCTTTTTAATTGCAAGTTAGAGGTAAAGACAGTTACATTGTCTTTATAAGTCTAACCAGCGCCTTTTATTTCTGTGCTTGAAGCTGAGCTTGTGTTAACGTTGCAGCTCCCTAGTACAAGCATCTATGTGTGGATGTAAACATGTGGGGTTTGGGGGTCACCACGTTCCTATAATTGGTGGCATGGGATGAGACATAACTGCATAAGTATTGTCTGAGAGTCATTTGGTTTATTAGAAGATTTGTCCTTTTCGTTTTCTTTGTGTTATATGGATGTATGTATAAATTTACAGTATTCAATATACAATATATATTCAATAGAATAGCTGATACAAATAATAGAACTAGAGCTGCAAGCTGTTAGGTAAATTTAGTAAGCTGGAACGCTAAATCTTTAAATCACCCTGTAGAGAGAAAAAGGTGCTAACGCACCTTGAACAGCTTAATGTAAGCATAGCCTTTCTTCCAGAAACACACCTGTGCAGAGTGGACCATTTCTGACTAAAAAGGACAATGGATAGGCCAAGTATTTCACTCCAATTTTGACGGAAATCGAGGGGAATTTTAATCAATAAAAACAATCCATTTATAATGTTGAAAATGGTGGCAGACTCTTCAGGCAGGTTCATTTTTGTTACGGGTAGACTATATAAAACTCCAGTAATTCTAGCTAACATATATGCACCTAACAGGGACAACCTTGTTATTTTTTTCACATTTCTTCTTTCATCTACCAGATATGGACACACACTTGCTTATATTAGCAGGCGATTTTAATTGCTACTTCTCCAACCTGGACCGTAGTTCATCCACCCCTTTACAACATTCTAAAGCTGCTCAGACAATTGATTTGTTTCTCCACACATACGGAATATGTGATGTTTGGCGTCTTACTCTGTGTGATTAAGTTACAAATATAATCAGGAGAAGTCCAAGTATAGCTCTGTAAATAAAACTGTACCAGTGAGTTAATCGCCTGGTGGACAGAGAAGGCCATCCCACTTTGAGGTATAGCTGACAGCGATGGGCCAATGACCTACTGTTGGTGATGAACCTTAGAGCAGCATGGTACACAGAATCAATCTTACTAAGACAATTAGCAGAGGCGTTCATATAGAGCAGATCTCCATAATCTAAAATGGGTAGAAAAGTTGCAGCAACAAGGCACTTTTTAACTTTAAAAGAAAAACAGCATTTGTTTCGGTATAAAAAACCCAGTTTGAGTTTAAGTTTCTTCACAAGGGTTTCAACATGTGGTTTAAAACTCAGAGTGTCATCAAGCAAAATACCCAGATATTTATACTGATGGGCAACCTCAATTTCCTTTCCTTCAATAGTGGACACCGTGGGTATAAATTGCGGCCTTTTTCTGTGAAAACAACATTAGTTTTGTTTTGTCAGCATTCAAAAGTAATTTTAACTGAATGAGTGTATGTTGCACAATATCAAAAGCTTTCTGTAAAGATTGAACAGCGTTAGAGGGGAATGAACCAAAACAATAAATAATTGAGTCGTCAGCGTAAAGATGTATACAGGCTTCAGATACATTTTGGCCCAGTTCATTGATGTAGATTATAAATAAGAAAGGTCCTAATACTGAGCCCTGTGGCACCCCCTTGTGGACATTCACAACTTCAGAACGCAAATCATCATGTTTAATACTTTGGGCTCTTCCTCTCAAATAATTAGCAAACCAAGACATTGCAGACTCTGACAGACCCAAATTCATGAGTTTTTGTTTTAAAATTGTGTGATCCACAGAGTCAAATGCTTTTGACAGATCTATAAAAAGTGCAGTACAGTATTGCTTTTTGTCAAGAGCTGCAAGTATGTCATTGGTCACTTTTGTGGCAGCAGTGACGGTGCTATGTTTTTCTCTGAATCCTGATTGTAGTTTTGACAGAAGCTCGTTTGAGCATAGAAAGTCTCTGAGTTGGTCACTCACAAGCGATTCCAGAATTTTTGCAAGGACACATAAATTAGAAATTGGTCTGTAGTTAGTTAAGACTGCTGGGTCACCTCTTTTTAACAGAGGAGTAACAAATGCTGACTTCCACACTGAGGAAATTAGCAAATGTAGCCACGAGGGGGCCCATGCCAGGGTCTCATTGTTCCGATCCCAAGCCCGGATAAATACAGAGGGTTGTGTCAGGAAGGGCATCCGACGTAAAATCTTTGCCAAATCAAATGTGTGAATCAGACCCATGATATTCATACCGGATCGGTCGAGGCCTGGGTTAACAACGACCGCCATCGGTGCTGTTCACCGACAGGGTGGATTGGACTACTGTTGGTGGAAGAAGGAGAGGAGGAAGGCGGGTTCATAGGAAGAGAGAGAAGAGTAAAAGTCACTAGTGTTGGACTGAGAGTTGGGACTTTGAATGTTGGAACTATGACAGGAAAGGGTAGAGAGTTAGTGGACATGATGCAGAGGAGAAAGGTAGACATACTGTGTGTCCAGGAGACCAGGTGGAAAGGTAGCAAGGCTAGAAGTTTAGGAGCAGGGTTCAAGTTGTTCTATCATGGTGGAGATGGGAAGAGAAATGGAGTAGGAGTTATCCTAAAGGAGGAGTTTGTTAGGAGTGTTGTGGAGGTAAAAAGAGTGTCAGATAGAGTGATGAGTCTGAAGATAGAAATGGAGGGTGTCATGTTCAATGTTGTCAGTGGGTATGCCCCACAGGTAGGATGTGAGCTGGAAGAGAAGGAGAAGTTCTGGTTGGATCTTGATGAAGTGATGATGAGCATCCCTGGAAATGAGAGAGTTGTCATTGGTGCAGATTTCAATGGTCATGTTGGTGCAGGAAACCGAGGTGATGAGGAGGTGATGGGCAGGTTTGGTATCCAGGAGAGGAATGTAGAAGGACAGATGGTGGTGGATTTTGCAAAAAAGATGGAAATGGCGATAGTGAATACATTCTTTGAGAAGAGACAGGAACATAGAGTGACCTATAAGAGCGGAGGTAGAAGCACACAGATAGACTACATCTTGTGTAGACGGTGTAATCTGAAGGAGATCAGTGACTGTAAAGTAGTGGTTGGTGAGAGTGTTTCCAGACAGCACAGGATGGTGGTGTGTAGAATGACTCTGGTGGTGAAGAAGATGAAGAAAGAGAGGGCAAAGGCAGAGAAGAGGACAAACTGGTGGAAGCTGAAAAAAGAAGATTGTTGCATGACTTTTAAGAAACAGTTGAAACAGGCTCTGGGTGGTCAGGAGGTACTCCCAGATGACTGGATAACTACAGCTAATGTGATCAGGGAGACAGGTAGGAGTGTACTTGGTGTGTCATCAGGAAAGAGAGTTGATAAGGAGACTTGGTGGTGGAATGAGGAGGTGCAGGAGTGTATACGGAGTAAGAGACTAGCTAAGAAGAAGTGGGACACTGAGAGGACTGAGGAGAGTAGACAGGAGTACAGGGAGATGCAGCGTAAGGTGAAAGTAGAGGTGTCAAAGGCCAAACAAAGAGCTTATGATGACTTGTACGCTAGGTTGGGTAGTAAGGAGGGAGAGACTGACCTGTACAGACTAGCAAGGCAGAGAGATCGAGATGGGAAGGACATGCAGCAGGTTAGGGTGATCAAGGATAGGAATGGTAATGTGGTGACAGGTGTCAGTGGTGTAATGGAAAGATGGAAAGAATACTTTGAAGAGTTGATGAATGAAGAGAATGAGAGAGAACAAAGAGTAGAAGAGGTGACGGTTGTGGAGCAGGAAGTAAGAAAGATTAGTAAAGGTGAAGTGAGAGGGGCTTTGAAGAGGATGAAGAGTGGAAAGGCTCTTGGTCCTGAAGATATACATGTGGAGGTATGAAAGTGTCTAGGAGAGATTGCAGTGGAGTTTTGACTGGGTTGTTCAGCAGGATCTTAGGTGGTGAGAAGATGCCTGAGGAATGGAGGAGAAGTGTGATGGTGCCCATTTTTAAGAATAAGGGAGATGTGCAAAGTTGTGGTAACTACAGAGGAATAAAGCTGATGAGCCATACAATGAAGGTGAGGGAAAGAGTAGTGGAAGCCAGACTGAAAGCAAAAGTGAACATTTGTGAGCAGCAGTATGGTTTCATGCCAAGAAAGAACACTACAGCTGCAACATTTGCTTTGAGGATGTTGATAGAGAAGTACAGAGAAGATCAGAGAGATCTCCACTGTGTCTTTGTAGATCTGGAGAAAGCTTATGACAGAGTGCCCAGAGAGGAATTATGGTATTGTATGAGGAAGTCTGGAGTGACAGAGAAGTATGTTGAAGTAGTGCAGGACATGTATGACATCCCTGGACGTGTTCCAAGAGCATGTTCTGGAGAACTGGCAGGAGTACTGTCGGACATATTCAACCTGTCCTTGGCTCGTGCTGTGGTACCGACCTGCTTCAAATCCACCTCCATTGTACCACTACCAAAGAACTCCAGCCCAACAAATCCTAATGACTACCGCCCGATAGCCCTCACCCCCATCATCACAAAGTGCTTTGAGCGGCTGGTCTTAACACACCTCAAATCATGCCCCCCCCACCAATTTGCGTACCGGCAGAACAGGAGCACAGAGGATTCAGTATCCATAGCATTGCACTCTGTCCTCTCTCACCTGGACAACTGAAACACCTACGCCAGAATGCTGTTCCTGGACTTCAGTTCAGCGTTCAACACTGCCATCCCTTCACAACTCATTGCAAAACTCACAGATCTTGGAATTGGCTTCCTCATGTGCAACTGGTTACTGGACTTCCTGACCAGCCGCTGCTCATCTACAATCACCATAAATACCGGCGTACCCCAAGGCTGCGTGATGAGCCCCTTCCTCTACTCCCTCCTCACCCACGACCGCAAACCTGTCAACAGCGCCAATACCATCATTAAGTTTGCAGATGGCACCACGGTGATCGGACTCATCAAGGACAATGATGAGGCTGCCTACAGGGAGGAGGTGGATCATCTGGCAGAGTGGTGTGACATCAACAACCTGCTACTCAACTCAGAGAAGACCAAGGAGCTCATCATGGACTTCAGGAAGAACGCTCACCTACACACACCTATCTACATCAAAGGGAAGGTTGTGGAGCGTGTGGACAGCTTTAAGTTTCTCGGAGTCCACATCTCTGAGGACCTCTCCTGGACAACAGCATGCTCTAAGGTGGTAAAGAAAACTCACCAACGCCTCTTCTTCCTGAGGACTCTGAGGAGGAACCACCTGTCCACCAACATCCTGGTAAACTTTTACCGCTGCACCATCGAGAGCATCCTAACCAACTGTATTACAGTTTGGTACGGGAGCTGCTCTGCTGCAGACCGGAAGGCACTGCAGAGGGTGGTGAAAATTGCCCAGCATGTCACTGGAGCATCACTTCCTGCCATAAAGGACATCAACAAGAAGCAATGTCTGAAAAGGGCAGGAAAAATCATAAAGGACTCCAACCACCCAGCACACAGACTCTTCACTCTTCTGTCCTCTGGCAGGCGTTACAGGAGTCTGCGGAGAAAAACCAGCAGGTTCCGGAACAGTTTCTTACCAACTGCTACCACACTTCTGAACTCTGCCTCCTGACAACTTAGCCACAAACACCCTCTAGGCAGAATAAACACCACTCTGGCTGTATTTTTTTTTAACACACTCACAATAACACATGGACTGAATCACCACTACCTGCATAGCACCTGCACTTTATCTGTTGAATTTTCACATGTACATTTTTCATACTGTAGATACTTGTTGATACCTCTCACTGCTATTTATTCCACATTTATTGCACATTGTATATATATATTTGGGTAAGATGGCGGCGCGCATAGGTGCAGCGGCTCACAGCTCCTCCTCTTTGTGGACCTTTTTGTACTTTTTGAATATTATTTTTTTCATTGTTTCGTCTTGCTGTTCACCCATTACGGAATTGAAAAGACTCTACAGCTGCACTAAACTCCTGGACATCGGTTTCCAGTGGAATTTGACCATCAGCGGCGACTTCCACCGCGCCCATAACATCCCAAGCGAGATAGCGAGACCGGTGGGATCTCCGTGGATTGTTGTCGGGTCTGGCAGGCGCCGCAGGCGGCGCCGCGAGAGGAAGCAGAAGCGGGGCTGCAGAGCCGGCTCGCTAGCAAAGCTAAGGAAACAGCCACTGAAACCGCCGCTGCCAAGCCTCTACCTCTCCAATGCCCGATCCCTGACGCACAAAACGGATGACTTGGAGCTACAAATTGAAGGAAACCGCTACGTCCGCGACTGCTGCGCGGTAATCATCACCGAAACATGGCTTCACGTACAGATTCCGGACGCTTCGGTGCAGCTAGCAGGCCGCACGCTACACAGATGGGACAGAAACAAAAACTCCGGAAAGGACAGAGGAGGGGGACTCTGCATCTACATGCACGTAGGTTGGTGTAACAACAGCACAGTGATGGACACACACTGCTCTCCCGACCTAGAGTTTATGTCAGTAAGATGCAGACCCTTCTTCCTGCCTCGTGAGCTAGCTGTTGTGATTATTACTGCAGTTTACATTCCACCGGACGCAAATGTTAAAACAGCTCTCTCTGTTTTAATGGAAGTCCTAAACAACCACCAGCGAGCCTACCCCCACGGTGTGCACATCATTGCAGGGGATTTCAACCAAACACTCTGGATCATGTTTATTCAAACATTAAGCATGCCTACAGAGCCATGCCCCTCCCCCACCTGGGGAAGTCTGACCACCTCTCCCTACTCCTCACCCATAGACTGTAAAAATAATGGACTGAGCGAGAAATGAGGTCCCCCATTGGAAATGCATTACTTCCTCCGCCACTTTCACCGTCAATTCCTGAAACGGATACCGCCATTTGCAAACAATCTTCAGCGATTGGTCTGAGTCATGGAATCTACAGGAAGTTCTGTCGCCAATCAGGAGTGAGTTTATTGCAACCGTCTGCCTCTTTCCACGCCTCGGCCACGTGACCGCGGATGTAAGCAGCTTCAATAACGGCGGCTCGGGAGAATTGCTCAATACACTCTCAGTAAAATGCGTACATATTCCACGACTTTGCACTCTGAAATACCGTGTATAATATACGCCAAACACGCTTTTTGCGTGCATATGATACGCAACGGTAGTGAATGGGTTGCGCCAGCATACAATAAACACGACTTTATAGGTTTCGTTTTGATCACATGGTCAGAAATCCTCCGGCTCTTTTCTAAATGACGTCGTTCCCGGTTAAGGTTAGGATTACGGTTATGGTTAGGATTAGAAAAGCAAATTGATCATTTGTGGGGCTGTCTGTGATGCTCATGCCTCCACCAGGGGACGTGTCAAACGTGGAAAACACATTTTAACACGTTTAGGACCGCGCGTATTATATGCACGCAAAAACCGGTTTTGGCGTATATTATACACGGTATTTCCCAAATCGTGGCATAAGTACGCATTTTACTGAGACTGGAATGATTATACAAGTCATTGTTGAAGCCTTTGAGGGAGAACCATTCCAACATTTGATTCTGTCAGCGGTCCTTTGGGATTTACTTACATTTATTCCTTTTTGTCGAGATAAAAGGAGCATTTGGGTGACGCTGCTGACCCCCTCGCGCGCTGTCTCTTCACATGCGCGGCCACGTTTCAGTCTGATCAGATGCATGTGAGAAGCGTGTTCAGTGGTATTTAAAATAAATAACCATCCCAACAAGTGAACAGCTGGATCTTTTTTCTGTTTAAAAATACCACCAGGTCCTTTCAAGTCTGTCTCGCGCTCCTCAGACGGCTGCGTCTAATTCAGGCTGAAGCTGGAAAAGTGAAGAAGATGAAACTTTGTTTGGTAATTTTATGCGCATATATGCAACTTATAACTTATAAGCTACAATCAAAACAGTGAAAAAAAGAAAAACGAACGTTAAACAAACAAAAAGGTCCAAAGCACATAACCTCAGACTGAAATCTATTTCTACAGAGTAAATCCTCATCTAAAAATGTCGACAGCATGCTCCTCTTGTTGTTTTAAACTGCTGCATCGGTACATTCCATTGAGGAAAACAACAGTAGGACAATGATTACATTGTTGAATTGTAAAGTAGGTGTTAAAAGGTCTTCACGGACCCATTGATGAAGTCTGCTCCCATTGGCTACCCGTCATCTGTCAATCAAACCCCCCAGACGTTCGACGTCAGACCCACAAACGCTTATTGAGCCATCTGATTGGTCAATTTATAACTCTAATAACTTGTGATAATGGAAAAAAATCTTTAAAAAAAATTAGGATTAGAAAAAAGAAGTTAATCAGAAAGCAGCAGAGGAAGAATGATTATTCTGACATATAAAATGACTGAGAAATAACTGTCTGTTTCTCAATGTAAGTCAATGGGACTTTGGCCTTTTTGCAACCCAGTGGTACTTCCTATATGGAACATGGAAGTAGGGGGGCTTGCTTTGTCCAGTTATTTTATATACAGTCTATGTCCTCACCCCAGCATACACCCCCCTGAGCCGACAGACCAAGAACAAAAGGCAAACAATCACCACCTGGCCTGAGGACGCCCTCCCCCGACTACAAGCCTGCTTTGAACAAACCCAGTGGGAAGCTTTCCACCATGAAGATCTGGGCACCTTCACAGACACAGTACTGTCCTACATAAAATACTGTGTGGAAACCGTCACTGTGGAGAAGAACATACGGGTATCTCCAAACCAAAAACCCTGGATGACCTCCCAGGTCCGTACGCTCCTCCGGGCACGCGACGCAGCCTTCAGATCAGGCGACAGGGCCCAGTACAGCATCGCTCGTGCTGAACTGAGGAGGGGCATCAAAGCAGCTAAAGCGGAGCACAAGACCAAGATCGAGGAGCAGCTTGACCACCCCCGGCAGGTTTGGCAGGGCATCCAGATCATTACCCACTACAGAGGTAACACAGCGTCACCAGTTGTTTCAGACGCAGCACTGGTAGAGGAGCTAAACAGCTTCTTCTCTCGGTTTGAGTCTACAGCACAACTCCCAGCCACATCACCCAATATCCCTGCTCAAGCCACAACAACCTCCTGCACCCCTCCCATCACTCTTCAGGTTGCTGAAGTAAGACGGGTGCTCCAAACTGTCAACCCCAGGAAGGCCACAGGCCCAGATGGAGTTCCGGGAAAAGTACTCAAGGCTTGTGCTGAGCAGCTAGCACAGGTCTTCACCGACATCTTCAACCACTCTCTGCAACAGGCCTACATCCCAGCTTGCCTTAAATCTGCCACCATCATCCCGATCCCCAAAAAAACACCAACAGCGGACCTTAATGACTTTCGCCCCATTGCACTCACCCCAATCATCACCAAGTGCTTTGAGAAACTGGTTCAAAAACATATCAAAGCCTGCCTCCCCCCTTCCCTGGATCCCCACCAGTTTGCCTACCGCTCTAACAGATCCACTGAAGATGTGGTAGCCATCACCCTCCACTCAGCTCTGACCCACTTGGAGAAACAGGGGAGCTACGTCACGATGCTATTTGTCGACTACAGCTCCGCCTTCAACACATTAATACCGGACATCCTAATCCCCAAGTTAACCAATCTGAGGCTCCCACCACCCACTTGCTCATGGATCAAGGACTTCCTAGTGAACAGACCCCAGCAGGTGAAACTGGGTCAACACCTCTCGTCAGTCAGAACACTCAGCATCGGCCCCCAGGGCTGTGTGCTGAGCCCACTCCTGTACTCACTGTACACATCTGACTGCAGTCCCAGCCACCCCGAGAACCTCATCATCAAGTTCGCGGATGACACAACGGTGGTGGGACTGATAACCGGGGACAACAAGACGGCCTACACAGAAGAAGTCCGGAAACTTGGAGAGTGGAGTGCTTCAAACAACCTGGCACTGAACGCCTCCAAGACAAAATAAATAATTCTGGACTTTCGCCGTAAGACAGAGGCACCCACACACCGCTGGAGTTAAACGGCGAACAGGTGGATCGGGTGGAATCATTTAAATTCCTCGGTGTCCACATCTCAGCAGATCTCTACTGGAAAGCCAACACCCACGCCTTAGTCAAAAAGGCCCAGCAGCGGCTGCACTTCCTGAGGGTGCTCAGGAAGCCACGACTCCACCAAAAGCTCCTGGTGACTTTCTACCGCTCCACCATAGAGAGCCTGCTGACTTACGCCATGTCAGTCTGGCACTCGAGCTGCACGGTGGCCGACAGGAAGAGGCTGCAGAAAGTGACAAACGCAGCCCAAAAAATCATCAGCTGCCCCCTGCCCACAATGGCCTCCATCTACACCTCCCGCTGCCTCACCAGAGCCAGAAACATTGTTAAGGATCTAACCCACCCCGGTCACCACCTCTTCAAACTGCTGCCCTCTGGCAGACGGTACAGGGCCATACCAGCCAGAACAAACAGATTAAGGGACAGCTTTTTCCCAAAAGGTGTTACTGCACTAAATGTAAATAATAAGCAGTAAACCCCGAATACCTGCACATTCATATGCAACTGTTGCACAACCGTTCTGTCTCTCGTCACTTTACTTTTGATACTCAGCTCGTTTGCACATACCTGTTTTTATTTGCACATATCTGTATAGTTAGGTGTCTTCCTTCTATTTATTTTGTATTTTATTACTTTTTCCTGTTTGTGTGTTGTATTTTTTTGTCCACAACGGTGTGAGCTGTACCTAAATTTCATTGTAGCATCTACAATGACAATAAACGCATTCATTCATTCATTCATTCATATATTTATACCTACTAAAGCACTCTGGATGGATGCAAACTGCATTTCGTTGCTGTGTACCTGTGTACATGTGCTATGATAATAAAGTTGAATTCTATTCTATTCTATTCTATTCTATTCTATGAGGGTTGTAAGACAGTGGTGAGGTGTGCTGTAGGGGTGACAGAGGAGTTCAAGGTGGAGGTGGGATTACATCAGGGATCGGCTCTGAGCCCCTTCCTGTTTGCAATGGTGATGGACAGACTGACGGATGAGGTTAGACAGGAATCACCATGGACTATGATGTTTGCAGATGATATTGTGATTTGTAGTGAGAGCAGGGAACAGGTGGAGGTGGAGTTAGAGAGGTGGAGGTTTGCCCTGGAAAGGAGAGGAATGAAGGTTAGCCGCAGTAAGACAGAGTACATGTGTGTGAATGAGAGGGACCCAAGAGCAGAGTGGGTAATTGGGAGAGTCGGGAGGATTCCCGGTGGGCCGCTTCATTCATGGGCCGGTCAGTTGCCGTCATGGAAAAAAATATTCACGGTAGAACATGAATGAATCTTTGTAGCAGTGTTCGTCCGTCCCTTTAAGAGGCGGCACCGTTGGTTTTGGAGCTACAATTTAACATAAGCACCCCTTTTAAATTCTCACAGTTGGTTGAGTCCACCAGAGTGCGCTTTACCAACATGTGTGGGCCGTACCATTGATGCGAATAACGTTCTATTTAGACGGTCTATGGGCCGGACAGAGAAGCAGCCGCAGGCCAGACAGATGATTAGTGAGTACAAATGTTTAGGTATGTTTTGTGTACAATGTCATTTTTTATTTCCACATTTATTTCTCTTTGAAATGAGACCATTTGATTTACTCCTCATTTTAGTTCCTAACTAGATCTTTGTCTATTAGCTTATTTGTTTATTACCGTAAAATGTTTGTAATTACGGTAAAGACACGTTTGTATTTATTGATAATTTTATTTTATTGTTAGAAAGGGCGGGCTGCACGGTGGCGCGGTGGTTAGCGCTCTTGCCTCACAGCAAGAAGGCCCCTGTTCGAATCCCGGCTGGGACCTTTCTGTGTGGAGTTTGCATCTTCTCCCCGTGCATGCGTGGGTTTTCACCGGGGACTCCGGCTTCCTCCCACTGTCTGAAAACATGCTTCGTAGGTGAATTGGTGACTCTAAATTGCCCCTAGGTATGAATGTGTGAGTGTGTGTGTGATTGTGGCCCTGAGACAGACTGGAGACCTGTCCAGGTGAACCCTGCCTTCGCCCATCAGCAGCCGGGTTAGGCTCTGGCACCCCCGCGACCCCGAAAGGTAAAAAGCAGCCAAGAAGATGAATGAATGAATGTTAGAAAGGGCCTAAAATTGACATGTTGTGTTTTAAATTGTTCTAAAAAAGATTTCAAAGAAAATTAAAAGATAGATTTGTGTTTAAAATAGTTTTATATCACAAATTACCGAGGTAACATATTGATTATTGCAATGTTTACCATATTTCAATACTGTTGGAATCGGGATCCATGTATCCTGAATCGCATCGTATGGTGAGTGGCTCTGAGATTTCCAGCCCTCATATACTGACACAATATAACATTTTCACAGATGTATACCCAGATATTGGGCTGACATACAAATTCTCATCTCAGCTTTTATTTTCCCAAGTTTCATGTAAGAGAACCGTCTCCATTCTGAAGTTCATTAAAAACAGGCTGGAGCATGCTCAGTTAGGACCACTTGGAGGCATTTATGCTCATGTCAACAGAAAAATAAGTTTTTATATCCATTGTCTTTGACAAAGTAATAGGTTGCAGAAATGGTAAATGGCGTATACTTGTATAGCGCTTTCTACCCTCCTTCGAGGGCCCAAAGCGCTTCACAGTCACAGACCCATTCACCCATTCACACGCACATTCACACACTGGTGGTGGCTCCGCTGCCGAACACTGGCACCAACTTCCCACCAGAGGCAATTCGGGGTTCAGTGTCTTGCCCAAGACACTTCGACACATGGGCGGGCAAGGGCGGAGTCGAACCCGCTCACTTCTGATCAGGAGTCGACCGCCCTACCACTGCACCACGGCCGCCCCTACTACTAGTTCACTTCTTATGTGGTGACTTATGCTGTAGATTTCATACAGGGAAATATTTATGTTAAAACACAAGTTTTTATTTTAATTATTTGTTCGTTAGTATTTGTTGTTT
>NW_023416878.1:227387-229267 GCF_002922805.2 Oryzias melastigma | reverse complement strand
GGAGGATGCTGAAGACAGGCTTAGATGGAGGAAACTGATTCGCTGTGGCGACCCCTGAAGGGAAAAGCCGAAAGGAAAAGAAGAAGGTTCAACACTATTATGAAATAGAAAACATTGTAAAATGGTGATTATATATTGAAAATTCAGTGTCTTCTGGAAAAAGGAGCAAAAGCACAGAATTGTAGTCCAGGCAGACATTTTGAGGCTTAGGTGTTAAAGAGTTATAATCCCTTTTTGTGATGGCGGTATCAGGATGACCCAGATGAAGGACAAGACCACAAGCCAGAGTGGATGAAATAAAAGTCTTTAATTAACAAAAACGCCACTTTAGGTGGGGGGGGGAACCTCAAAACCAGCATACTACAATATTTAAACAAAGGACAGGACATAAGTTACACTCCGACACTGAGTGGAGGGAAAAACCTCTTAAATACACCTCAAACAAATTAACCTAAAGTGCAGGCAGCTGTGTGCCAATCCATGGAGAGCCAACAGGAAGGGGGCGGAGCCCTCCAGGAAAAGCCACAGCCAACCTGCACAGGAAGGAACACAAAAATGAAAAAAAGAACCAAACAGAACTGACATACTGTAACACTTTTCCGTTTCTCATTACTTTTCCAAAACTCTAAGGTTGTAATATACTTAAAAGTTTCAAAGAAAAATATGGGTACCCCTGTTCTACAGCCAATGGAGCGGCCGTGGTGCAGCGGTAGGGACTCCTGATCAGAAGAATCTGGGTTGGTTTCCAACCTTTCCCCGCCCAAGTGTCGAAGTTGCCTTTGAGCAAAACACTGAAGCCCGAATTGTCCCTGGTGGAAGGTTGGCGCCAATGTTCGGCAGCGGAGCCTCCACCAGTGTGTGAATTTGTGTGTTTATGGGGGAATGGGTCTGTTACTGTGAAGCGCCTTGGGCCTTTGAAGGAAGATAAAAAGCGCTATATAAGTATACGCCATTTACCATACCCCATCAACAAGAACAGGGGAATTGTTCTTTACTGAATTTTTTGTTTAGACCCTTTTGTTTTGAGAACATAATGCTTTGTTTTTGTTTGTTTGTTTATTTGTTTTTTGTGCTATGTTCCTAAGCTTTTGAACAGCCCAGAAACTAAGGCATAAACTTAAAACAAAACATCTTTAAACTGTGAACACAAACATCATGCTAAAACATGTAGTTTCTGATTACATTTACATTGCTTGAGACCAAATCTACAAAAACCGAAAGAGAAAAGAATTCTTAACCCCTCCGCTCTCTTTGGGGTGCAGATGACTCCACCCACATATTGATGTGTGATTCCTTCCATGACAAACGTGGACAAATGTGGACAGGATTTTATGTCTGTCATGGACATTAGTGAAACTCAAAGATCAGTAATAAAAAAATAGTTCAGCGCACTGTCTTGTGGGGTCTAAATTATCCCACTTTAATGTAAACAAGACAAGAGTGGAAGGGTTAAAAATAGTGTTGAAAATACCAAATCTCTCTGGAATACCCTTTAAAATAAAAATTTTCTCATCCCCCCACACACCCACACAAACACACCCTGTCCAAATTAAATCATAACTAAAACTTAAAGTTAAACTTGAAATTATTTTTTTGTTTTAATTATTTTTTCGAAACTAACTGTGGGAACATTTACATATTTATAATAGTAATTGTTATCTGTAAAACGTGCCACTGCCGTCCCCACCTTTCCTGATGATTTTTGATCTCTTTGGCTTGCCATACAATTGCCCCTTGACAGCCGTTACACAGCTACTGCTTTCTCCTGTGTGGGACAACTGCTCCCCCCTTTTGGAGATTCTTTGAAATGGAAACGTATACTGATGCTTTTATTCAGCTCTTAAAGTGTTAGTAATGGCCTGGGACAAAGCTAAAATAAG
>NW_023416878.1:218854-226090 GCF_002922805.2 Oryzias melastigma | reverse complement strand
TTGGACCGGACGGAAAAAGGGAAGAGGGTGGGGGAGGGGTGGGGGGGAAGATAAGATGGCAATTCATCGGCATTCTCAGCGTCACTGTCAGTGTCATTGCCAGATTGTGAGCTCTTACTTTACGCGCTGCCAGTGCCGGCTCAAATTGATAGGGCTTTACAGTCCTCAAACCACAAACACCCTGTGCCGAACCATGGCTTCTGATCCGTACGGACCACGGATTTTCCGTGATCTGTTACACCCCAAGTTTTTAGTCATGTTTAGTTTTTAGTTTAGTATTTAGAGCCAATTGAATTCCTAGCAAAAGAAAAATGTCAGAAATTGATGTGAAATAGGAAGCTGCCATTTTGTTTTGCAGCCCAGGACAGTACTCATCTGTGACACTGTTACATTGGCTTATGTTCTTATCCTCTGTCTTCAGGGAGGCGCTCACCGAGCTGCCAGCATGACCAGCCTTAACTCGCAGGAATCCTCCAATGATATCTCCAAACTGACGGACAGACAGCAGGCTGAGTACCGCAGTGCCTACCAGGAGTACATTGCACAGATGGCGCAGCTAGAGACAGGCTGCAGCCTTCGGGAGCGACCAGTGCAGCCGCAGCCTGAGCAGTTCATGTCTGAGGACCGCCGCAGAGACGAGCAAGACAGCCGCAAGTCCATCAGCAAGAAGAGCAGTGCCAAGCCAGCAGCAGATGGCACTGACTTTGCCCCCAATGGGGAGGTGCTGGACCCCATTACTGAGGAGGATGAGAAAGGTGAACACGGATCCACCAAGTCCCTGCTGACCCGCAAGACCTCTGCTGAGAGGGGGGGACTGTTTCACGGAGCCGCCGACATAAAGCTAAAGGCCACTGGGGGAGTGTGCTATCAGAAGCTGACAAGTGATGACGAGTCAGAAGAGTCTGATAACGCCCCCCTCCTGAAGGATGACACGAAGATGGTGGATCCGAAGCCCCCTGGGGGCTCGCTGGCTCTAAAGGGAAAGGATTACCTGTCTGACGCCACACTTGACAAGAAGGACTCATCCGACTCCGGAGTCCGCTCCATTGAGAGCTCTCCTAACCACTCTCTGCAGGATGAAGAGGCAGACCTGCCACAGTTGGGGGGCACTAACCTTATCGAGTTGGACGCGGAAAGCCGCACCCGAAAGCAGGGAGTACCTGGGTGCCTGAGTGGCCTTCAGGACCCAGCTGTGGCTCGCATGTCCATCTGCTCCGAAGACCAGTGCAGCCTCCTGGCCAGCAGCCCCGAGGATAGCTGGCCCCCCCCGAAGACGGGAAACCTCAACCGCACACCCAGCAATGTCACCCTAAATAACAACACCAACAGCCAGCAGGGCACCGGTTCTCGCCTGCTGCCAGAGGGCTCCACTTCCTCCACTATTGATGTCAACATCAACGCCCCCCGGCCAGGGCCCAACAATGAAAACGTGCGTGTGGTCCACCTTAAGAGAGGCCTCAAACCTGGAGACCCCCCTGAGATCTGCTCTGTGCCCACTGATGTAGTTGCGTTTGGTGAGGAGCGTGAGAGCATCTTGTGAGCAGCGTCATGAAGAGTGTGGGTGGCCCAAGAGCCCCCTCCCCATCTTTAATTGAATTTATCAAAGTCATGTGTTGTTTGTGTTAGCTAGACCTTTGTCAGGGTTGAAGCATGTTGTCGTGACATAAACCTGCAGAAAGGAGAGCCTCTGCCCCCAGCCATAATTCTCTGTGGGGGTCAGTAGTATCAAAACCACTTTGTAAGAAACTCGTAGAGTAAAAGTTTGTTCTTTGATGTGTTGGTGTCTCTAAAGCTATAGTCACATATAAAACTGCCACCGCACGGTCGGGAGGCATCAGCAGAATCTTTGCAATTTTAGATTCTGAGGTGTATGTGTACATGTTCATGGGTAAGCTGGGCGCGGTGCTTGTTTAAAAAAAAAAATTGATTCACAGTTGTAGGTAGACAGTTGTGTTACGTTTGTTGTCCACTCGCACTGTTCAGTTTGTGTGTTCTCTGTGTATGCGTCGCTCCTCCTGATGGGTAATTTGTGTCAAAAGTTTTTTTTATTTTATCTTGTAGTGCTGCTTGATATCAGTGCTGTGAAAACGAGCAACAGACTCCATGCTTATAATGCACACTGGCCTCGTAGAACTCGCTGCTGGCAGAATGAAAGCGGAAGCTTTGGCCCACTCATCTCGGACACAATTTTCAGAGTCCACTTTCTCATTTCAGACAGCGCCATTGTTCACTCACAATTACTCAATAACTTTACGTCCAAACTATGTTAACATTAACACTAGGGATGTCCCGATCCGATTTTTTTGGGCCAATCTGATTTCGAGTCATTTGATTTTATGTAACTGCCGATACCGAGTCCCAATCCGATACTTTTATAAGACATTTAAAACATGAACAAATTGAAGAAACAAATTAGTGTTTTCCTTCATTTATATTTCATTAATCTTCTTTTATCATTAAAAACTTAAATAAAACACTTCTGTTAAGTAGCTTTAATAAACAAGTAAAAATACAGCAAATATAAACAAGGAAAGAAAATACTATTTTCTTGTTAGAAAAGTGATAATTAGTCATGTGAGAAAGTTTAGTGACTTTAGCTTTAACATCTTTAGAGCTATTGAACATTTTTGACCAAAAGTGATTCCTGTCCTCATTTAAAATTCTTAAAAATAAATTATTTTTATTAATATTTTATTAATTACTTTTTTGCGTGAATTTGAAGTGTTTATGACTAGCTCATATCCTAATTAATTTTCATTTATTTGTTTTTTATTTGTTTGTTTTTTTTAAGATTATGAGATTCTTTTTTAAGTTTTTAAGACCTCACATTTTCGGGTTTATTACCACAGTAGTTAATTTTCTTAACTGTTGTTTCTCTGTCACATAAATAAAACAGGCATATCAAAGGACAGCTCGGGTCCTAAGGAGTTGAATCACGGCGCTAGCATGTAGCAGTTAGCAGCTGCTGTTTAGCCATCTGTCTGCAGCATGAAGAGCTTCACATTAAAAAGAACAAAAACTCTTTCTGTTGAAATGCATTTAGAGGTTGTTGTAGAAGACGAAACTTTGGTTGGTGATTTTTATGGAGGAGCTGTACCATTCTGTATGATATGCAACTTATAATTTATAAGCTACAATCAAAACAGAGAAATAAAGAAAAACGAACGTTAAACAAACAAAAACCTCCAAACACATAACCTCAGAGTGAAATTTATTTCTACAGAGTAAATCCTCATCTAAAAATGTCGACAGCATGCGCCTCTTGTTTTAAACTGCTGCATCGGTACATTCCATTGAGGAAAACAACAGCAGGACAATGATTGGTACATTGTTGAATTGTAAAGTAGGTGTTAAAAGGTCTTCACGGACTCATTGATGAAGTCTGCTCCCATTGGCTACCCATCATCTGTCAATCAAACCCTCCAGACATTCGACGTCAGACCCACAAACGCTTATTGAGCCATCTGATTGGTCAATTTATAACTCTAATAACTTGTGATAATGGAAAAAAATCTTTAAAAAAAATAGGATTAGAAAAAAGAAGTTAATCAGAAAGCAGCAGAGGAAGAATGATTATTCTGACATATAAAATGACTGAGAAATAACTGTCTGTTTCTCAATGGAAGTCAATGGGACTTTGGATTTTTTGCAACCCAGTGGTACTTCCTATATGGAACACGGAAGGAGGGGGGCTTGCTCTGTCCAGTTTATTCTTATACAGTCAATGGTCATTACCTGGCTGTGTGAGGCGTCAGCCTGAGAGTCCGCCTCAGTTTCCAACCGCGTTCTTTTAACACCCCGTAGCCACGAGATCATCATTGGGTTTTCGTTCACGCTAAAGTCATTTCTTGCTTATTACATTGCTCAGACAAGTTTGTGTTGACGGCATAGTGTAAAAATCTTGAGACCGCTCGACCCCACCCCCTTGCTATATGCCAAGCGCAATTAATTGTGGGATATCTTTACTTTTGTTTTTCTAGGTAAATTCGATTTTAAATGTGGGTTTTTGTCTACGTGAGTTGTTGTCTGGTTGTGTTACTCTGTTTTTCTCTTTATTATTTTATCCGGTCCCAATAAGGTGAGAAGAGGCGGTGCTCTAACGTGTGTTTGAGAGAAGTCCCGGTGCTCAGCACCGGAGCACACCGGCCCACTTAAAGCACTGAGCACAACAAAAATGCGACTCCTGCTGTCCAACTGCAAGTGCCACTCTGCTGACACCAAGTGGTCACCTGCTGAATTTGCTGAAAACTTGGAATGCAGGTGGCCACACAGTGGCATTTCAGTATACAGTATGTGACCATAGCTTATGTGACAGAACTGTTATTTATATAAAGAAAATGAAGTAATTGTAGTGTTTGCATGCTATTGGCTGAGGTCGGGATGTGTTGTGTGCTTCAATAAACATAGATATTGCATGAAAAAGCTTCTGCAAGGGTTTTTATTTATTTTAAGGTACAAGTTTCTGTCTGCAGGGGGGGTAGGAGAGGCATTTCAGAGAAGATTCCTGAAAACTAGAGACCAGCAGTTTAAAACGCTCCTCTAAGCGGCTTTCAGTGCTGGTTCTAACCCCAGACAGGGCTAGTCCAGCAGTTCCTAGCATTAGTTTATGTGCTGGAAGGCACCTTAAAAGGAGTAAGTCACAGAAACAAAAATTATGATGTCATTAAATGTGGGCTACTTAACATTAGACCCATTTGCTCAAAGTCCCGGTTAGCCAATAATTTGATTAATGATAAACTTCAATCAATCACCTTTATTTATAAAGTGCTTTTCATTCCCTGAAGCAGCTCAAAGCACCTTACATGAACACAATAAAAACCAAAAAAATAAAAATATAAAAGACAAAAGCAAACAAGTAATTTACAGAAATTTATCATACCAGCTCCCCACCTCAATAGACCCTTTTCACGGTGACGTCACACAAAATGGCGACAGGGCCGTCAGCGTGATACATAACTTCCGGTCAATGGATTTAGACCGGGAAAACAAAGAACTGGACACTGTTCAACACCATAATTAAAGGTAATTGTAACGGGAAATTGTACAGCATTGACTTTAGTTTGGCTTTAATGTCAGACACGCTGGAATTGTTGGACTTTTGATCTGTTTACAAGGGTTATGTGAGAACGTAAATTGAGGAAACTTTTAACTGGTGAGAGAGAAAAGATCTTCTGCAGCTCCACGTCTCATAGACAAAGTTAATGGAAAGGAATTTGTGGAAGCAGCTGAGCTACAGCAGCTGCTGCTTCTGCAGGATGAACTGCTGACATTTGTACTCTGATCTAAGATCGAATGAAACGAATACAACCAGGTAGGACATTTCTAAAATAAATTATGTACAATTCCAGATACAATGGGTTTGGCTACCCTTTATTATTTATGTAAAACTGCGCTAAAAGCGTTCAGCTGTCAGCTTTCCCGTTCTAAGCAATATGAGCCGGAAGCGTCTCTGCCCTTTGCGGCGATATATGACGTCACGTGAAAGGTCTTTTCCGCCCACGACCCACCCAAGTTATGCACATATTCATCCAAACACCCACCCCCACCCTCCTGGCATGACCCTCTACCTTTCATATGAAAACATAAAACATGGACGAATAATTGTGTAAACAACATGGCTTGGCACCGCAATGAGAAAACAGTATTGTAGGGATCCATCCTTAGCCAAGGCCAGCCGCCCACATAGGGCATCACTGCCGCACACACTCAAACCCAGAACGCAAAGGACCCACACCACAGCCTTTGAGCTATGGTACAGAACCCTGCCCGCCCCAGTCAAGGTGAGGGATAATCTGACCCCAGATACAGCTATCTGAACCCCAGAATAAGAGGATCCCCAGAGGAAGCACTGGTATTCAAACATTAAAAAGAGTTAAATAAAATTATTAAAAGGGATAAATATGAAACCATGACTAAAATTACATAAGTAAATAAATAGCTGAATAATGGTGACAATAAAGATAAATAAAAAATGTGATAAGTAATAATAAAAATAATAAAATAATATAAAAGCCAAGTTAAAAAGATGTGTTTTGAGCCTCCTCTTAACAACTTCAACTGTCTCTGCACCCCTGAAGCTCTACGGCAGGCTATTCAACAATCGAGGACCGTAATGGTGAAAATAGACCTCACCATAAGTCACAGTTCTCACCCTCGGATCCATCAAAAGGCCAGTGCTAGAAGACCCCAGTGTCTGTGAGGAACCATACTTTAAAAGAAAATCACCAAAATAAGAAGGCCCAAGACTAGTAAGACTTTTATAATGCATTAACCTTAAACTTGATCCTGAAATGCCATTGCAATGGCCCTGAAAAATTGGAGTGATGTACTCCTGTTGCCAGTTCTGAAGTAATTGTAAGTTGTGAATTGATTCTTAGGTAAGCCAGAGAGCAGGGCATTACAGTAATCTATCATGCATCAGTACCTCTGTGCTGGCAGGAGAGAGTAGTGGGCGGGCTATGGCAATGTTTCTGGGATTATAAAATCCCATTCTAATTAATATGTGGGATGAAATTGAGCTCTGAGTCAAAATAACGCCCTGGTTTCTCATAGACTGAGAAGTCTTAAAATTCTGAAGTCTAGGTAAAATCAGTGTCTAAAAATAAAATAAAATATATAACAATAAATAAATAACTAAATAAAAATACATTAAATCAATGTAAAAGGTATTCAAGACCAATAACTGAAATTTCAATTTTGTCCTGGTTGAGCCGCAAGAAGTTCTCTGCCATCCAAGACTTAATGTCAGAAAAACAATTTAAAAGCACAGTAATAGGTTCAGGATCATCAGGAGACGAGGCAATGTAAAGCTGATTATCATCAGCATGAAAGTCAACACCGTGTCTCCTGATGACATCCCCAAGTGGCAACATGTAAAGATTAAAAAATACTGGACCTAAAATGGACCCTTGGGGGACTCCACAGCTTATTTCATGCATTCTTGAAGACCATGTAGCCATGTTGACAAAAAATTCTCGCTCTGTGAGATAGTAATAAAACCACTTAAGAACGGTACCCGAGAGGCCCGCCAGACTCTGAAGTCGTTGGAGTAAAATTAGGTGATCTACTGTATCAAATACAGGACTAAGATCCAGTAGCACCAACACAGTAAGCTTCTGTGAGTCAAAATTAATTCTAAGGTCAGTTAAAATAGATAGATAGATAGATAGAACTTTATTAATCTCCCAAGGGAGAAATTCAGGTGTTCGGCAGCAGAACAGAATACAACAAACACAC
>NW_023416878.1:215946-217030 GCF_002922805.2 Oryzias melastigma | reverse complement strand
TCAGAGGCGCTGCCACATCTGTACAGAAGTTGATGTAATCAGTGACACACACCACAGCCTGATCGATGTTACTGTCACTGTCTCCCACCATCAGGTCCCAATCGGTGGATTCAAAACAGTCTCTCAGCATGCCTGTTGTCTCGGAGTCCACTGCCTAAAAGATCTAGTAACCTTAGGCAGCCTCATCACACATGGCTTATATGATGGTCTGAGCTGAATAAGGTTATGATCCGACCTACCAAGGGGGGGCAGAGCCGCTACAGTGTAGGCAGATTTTAAATTAACATAACACAGGTCCAGAATGTTGTTGTATCTGGTTGGACAATTCACATATTGTGTGAAAACCCTTAAGTGAGGGCTCACATCAACATGATTGAAGTCCCCTGATATTATGATGAGCGCCTCTGGGTGTGCAGACTGAGCCCTTGCGACCACCTCCTGGATGACGTCACATGCTGACGTTGGGTCCGCTCGCGGGGGGATGTAAACAACAATGGCGACTACGTTAGAAAGTTCTCGTGGAAGATAGTATGGTCTCATACTGACCACCAAGAGCTCCACATCACGGGTACATATCTTGTTTTTGATCGTGATGTGACCGGGATGGCACCACCTGTTGCTGACTAGCACAGCAAGTCCACCACCCTTCGTTTTCCCGCAAAGTTCCACCGCTCTGTCTGCTCTGACGAGTGCGTAGCCGGGGATGCTAACAGCTGAGTCGGGAATCCCGTCCGTCAGTGAAATCAAAGCTCTAAATCAAAGAAAAAAACTTAGAACAGACAGAATGAGAAAGACAAGAAAACAACTGAGATTTTGGTCATATTAATATAAAATAATAATAGTTTTATAATGGAGGGTTTTTACTGTTGGTAAATGTCCAAAAACTTTTGGATGAATCTCTGGTGATATTTGATTTGGTTTTTAATGTACTAATAATACTCGGAAAAATTAATATTCACCAGAATAGTTTTAATGTTTTTAGATCAAACAACTCTTTATTAAGTTTCACATTGAGATTATTTTAGATTTTACTCCACCTACATTTGTGAAAAGTAAAAACTACAACAACAGTTTCCACTTTAGT
>NW_023416878.1:203462-215887 GCF_002922805.2 Oryzias melastigma | reverse complement strand
CTACATTCAACAACAACATACAGTGCCACACGAACTTGCTGCCACCGCAGTTGGCGCATATCTCCGCATATCTTTAAAAAGGCTGTCTCAGTGGTGTGATTTGTCCTAAACCCAAATTGATATATACTTTTTAAATTCAAGTAGTCATGTAGTTGAGTTAAAACAGTTTTAAAAAATAATTTAGTATAAAAATGTTTGGTTTGACACTATGATAATCTAAAACAGGGGTTTGCAACCTAGGGCACTCCTGCCACAGGTGGAAAAGACCTCAATAAGCACTTGATCTGCTGTCAGTTTGATTTTTTCAAATTTTAAAAGCGAGATGATGCCTTCTCACAATGATAATTGTTCCCCCATGGCCTCACTAGGAAAGGGTCCATTCACACAACTTTGTCACTGTGACCCCTCCCACCCATATAAACACTGCAGCTTTTTTTCAATAAAACTTTATTGTTTCAGACAAGGTCCATTACTGTCTGCCTCAGCCTTCATGACCGGGCAATTTAAGTTAATGCGCACTGCAGGAAAAGACTGGTTTTTTTGTTTTGTTTTTGGTCATACTTTGGCATCGCTGACATTAATTATTCAACATTGGGGGTCTTTTGTACCAGGACTTGATAGTTTTGTCTATTTATTGTTGTGGTGCCTGCCCTGGGGGCCACTGTGCTGGAGCGAACCCTAAACGCAGCAGTACAGCGGCCCTGCGGCTGTGTAGTGCTGCCCCTTAATGCATTTTCATATGAATGCATTAGGGTGATGGGGAGGGTGGTTGTCTTGCATTGCACCACTGGGGTTGACTATTTGGCAGTCACCCCCCTCCTCTGGCTGCTACATGGATACGCCCCTCCCTTCAATTTTAATTGCACTTTAGGACTCTTGGTGAGGGGGTGCTTGAACATCACTGCCAGCAAACAGGAGATTTCCTCTCAATGCCCTCACCAAGTTTAACTGCACCCTTTAGTACACACACCTCTAACACTCAAAAATATACATCAGGTAATACACTTGAAACTATCGCCTACCTTCTGAGATTTAAAACGTAAACCCTTGGGAACCTCCGCAGGAATTCTTGCGAAGGCCCATCTTAAAGTCTGATTTGTCTTTGGAAGACAGTAGTAAAAATAAACCTAAAAGCAGACCTCCATTTGGTACCAAGCAGATGTACCCTTCCCTCAGGACTGCTGAGTTATTTATGACGCATTCCACGGTGGTGATGTTAGGTATAGAAGTTTTTTTAAGTCATAATGCAAAGTATTATGCATTTTTCAATTGACAATTCAACTTGCAAATTTGGGGGCTGCACGGTGGCGCAGTGGTTAGCGCAGTGCCTCACAGCGAGAAGGCCCCGGTTCGAATCCCGACTGGGACCTTTCTATGTGGAGTTTGCATGTTCTCACCGTGCATGCGTGGGTTTTCACCTGGGACTCCGGCTTCCTCCCACCATCCAAAAACATGCTTCATAGGTTAATTGATGACTCTAAATTGCCCCTAGGTATGAATGTGGGAGTGGATGGGTGTGTGATTGAGGCCCTGCGACGGACTGGTGACCTGTCCAGGGTGAACCCCGCCTTCGCCCATCAGTAGCCAGGATAGGCTCCGGCACCCCCGCGACCCCGACAGGGAAGAAGCGGACAAGACGATCAATGAATGAACTTGCAAAATGATAATTCATTTTGTAATTTACAATTCAATATGAATTCAATATCACAATTTTTTAAAATAAAATATTGAATAAAACCAAAATCAATTGCATTGTATATTGTCATAGGTTTTTGATGTCATAATTTAAATGACAATGCATTTTGCAATTTACAATTCAATATGCAGTTTGACCTTTCATTTTGAAATACATTTTGCAATTTACAATTCAATACAAAATTTACAATTCAATACTAGAGTTTTAAAAACTAAAATATTGAATTAAAACAAAATCAATTGCATTGTAAATTGTCATGGGTTTTTGACGTCATTATTCAAATGACGATGCATTTTGTAATTTACAATTCAATATTTTAAAATGAAATTTCAATACATGGTTTGGTTCAAATTAATTTTGAAGTAACTTAAAATCTATTGCATGGTAAAATCCACTGCTTTGTGTCAAAACTCAATTCAACATACAAAACAGCGCCCCCTGCTGTAATGCTTTCTCAGTTTTATCGAGGCGCTCCAACTCGGTCAATATTCAAACTGCTTTGCATTCTGTCAGACGCACATCAGGGCGGGGCCTTCCACCCCTATACATGCTAAATCCCGCCTCCACTTCATTTCGACCAATCAAAAAATAGTAAAGAATCAACTAAGCAATGGGGTTGTTTGTTGTTGGAGGTTACAGAAGAGAATGCTATCTGCTGAAGAATTAGCTTCTATCTGGATGACTTACACTACAACCGCTGTGTGACAGCTCAAAGAGATTTTGGAGCACATCTTTAGGTGCTGCTGTGAACTTTAAGACAGCGGCCCCCAACCCTCGGGCCGCTGACCGGTACCGGTATCGGTCCATGGCTCACTTGGTACCGGGTCACAGACAGAAAAACAAATATGTACTAATTTACCTTACAAAAGGAAAGCAATATGTGGTGGTTGAGCCTCCAACCACCACATAGGTGTTAGTATTTTCTTTTTCTTTAAAACATTTACTTTGTTTGCTTAAAATAAGTTGATAATGGGTGCACACATTTGATTCATTTTAAGTGAAAATACAGTTAATTTACTTTTGTTTGCTGAGTTCCACATCAGGTGATCCACATCCACCAAATTCATCAGAGGAGTTTGGGACATTCCACTGGCAAGACTGCAGGGATTCCCAACACTCTTACTGGACTTTATTTTTACTTCTTTAAAGGAAAATATTTAGTTTATTCTTTGAAAACTATTTTGATTATTTAGATGTGTTTATTTTGTATTTGTTCTGTTTTTGCAGTCTTAGATTCATTTGTTATAATTTGTAGTTGTTTTTTTTTCTCCCCTCCCTCGTGTGTCCATTATAGTTTGCCCCTGTCTATATAAGCTTCCCCATTGTGTCTGTGTAGCAGAGTCTGGTCAGGCCTGTTCAGTTTAGTCTTCTTTGTTTGTTTAATTTAGTTAAATTTTTAGGTGGGCCCATGTTATTTTTGTTTTGAAGACACTGTACCAGTTCATTCAACTTTTTACAAAAAAAAGAAACTGACAAAAAAAACCCTGGAAAATAAACCTCTTGCAAGAAAAACCTTCCTTTGTCCACTGACTGATTGTGAACCTTAACAATTGGTGTCAGATGCGGGACTGTCAGTTGGACATTGGTTTGAGCCATGCGAGGAGCCAGAGCCAAAGCTCCAAACTTACCATTGTAGCGTGTAAAGGGGTGAATATGAAGTATTCAATCCCAAAGTTGGTTGAAAAATATAAATATTATTAAACTGAAATTTAATAAAATTATCCTCGGGGCACCACCTGCTTAATGAAGGAAAATATTACTCATCAATGATTAGCCGCTACTTCTAATCAATAAAGTAATCAATTAATCAGTCTCTCAAGTTTAGCGTGAGTGTCTTTACCCTTGAAGGGACTTTACCACAAAGAAGAAAATAATGATATCAAACAACAACGTCCTTTTTAATATTTATTGAATAACATGAGGTTAAACAAGCAGAAATAATGGACTTAAAAGCATGGAAAGCAATCAACATATGTGGAACATAGAATATAGCTTTAAATAATAACTAGAAATAGATAAATGAGAAGAAAAGACATACAATATTGAGGTGAGAAATGCTAAATGTGTGGATGCATTAAGTGTGTGTTGTGCATAAAAAGGTGTTGTTACTGATCTGAGAATAAGCTATTCTTAAAAGGAGGAATTCAAACGAGGCAAAGATGTTACTCTTGCTAAAATAGTTAATCTTTGTTCTAACCACCAGCAGTTGACTGTATGAGCGAAGTTCGACTTCTCACCAGCGGTCTGGAGATCTGGGTCTGCTCTGCCAGGAAGGGTGGTTGATCCCGTTCCTAGCTGGATGCTTCAGGCGGGAGGCGAAATCTGCAGCCAGGCGTAGAAGGAAAGGGAACCTGCGGTTCTGCTGGTTCTGCTTTGTTCGGTCACTTAGCTTCTGGGGTGGTCGAACAATTTCTCTATTCCGTTTTGTGACCAAAAAGTATAAGTCGCAAAGCTGGCCGGACAATGAAACTTATCGAATGGTCTAGCATTAAAAATCAGTTTCAAAATAAAAGCATCAAAAATGGTAAAAAGTTGGAATCAGTCTATGAAATAAACGGGAGACAAAAATGTTGAAAAGGAGGAAAGCGCGCGAAAAAAACGTGATCTTAAGACTGGAAGAACTTAGATGTTTCTGTTCTGTTCCTGTTCTGGCTTCTAGCTTGTCAGCCCTGTTAGCTTAGAGGCGTGTTGTTGAGCCTGTCTGAGCAGCAGCCAAGAAGGTGTTGAGAGGGGAAGAAAAAAGGAAGAAGAGGCCCCCTGGCCTGCGCGCCAGTGTTTTCAAACTGGGAGGCAGGGCCAGAATCACCCAATCCGTGGGGATTTGAGGCGTTTTACGATTGGAGGTAATTTGCATGTCCCAATGAGCTCTGTCTATGCAAATATCAGGGGCGTAACTTTATTCTGGTCTCTGGATGTGTTCTTAATGCTGAATTAACAACAAAAGGGGTTTCTATCAAACAAAGTTATCAAAAAGTTTGTAAAACCCTATATGTATGTGTGAATCATGTATGGGGCACATAAAACGCTTCCCAAAGTCCACATAAACACAGAAAAGCAATTTTCCAAGCTTTGACAGTTACACAATGATTATTCATGGATTTTAACCTCAAAGTAGTTGTGGAATCCTCTTCTGCTAGGAACAAAGGCCCGATTACACACATGCAACAATATTACATTTCTTGTGGCTGTGGAGAGATTTTTTACATGTAAGATCCAGTGAACAAAAGTCCTGTGTTTTAAAACATAAGAAAAGTTATGAAGGGTCACATTTTTCAAACAAAGGATTCAGAGTGTCTGTCGGGAATGCTTGGACTCTCCAGGGGGTCAGCCTGCTGGAACCAAGACTCTTGAAGATGACAGGCTGAAGTTAGCCAGACTATTCAAATGCAGAATAGTCAGGGTTCTGGCCCAGTTTAATGACTTACATCCGAGTGGGGGATAGGGGTTTCAGACGACTTTATGGCTCCTTGCTGGAAAAAGGGACTCTGTTATCTCGAGAAAGGCATTCCACATGAGTTGGGTGACCAAATGTTTAGCACAGGTTATCACAGTTGTTTCCAAGGGTGGAATGCTACACCATCATCAGACAAAGATGTACAAAGGGACTCTGAAGCTAAGGTAAGGAGCCCAGCTTATCTGACCTTGCTAACATTCTTCAAACCCACATTAGACAACAAAGAGAACAACAGGCTATGTGGGACAAGGAGGTTGCCAGACAAGATCAGAGGTTTAAGGCTCTTCAACATCAATTCAGCCTTCTTCAACGTGAGGTCCATTCACACTCTCCAAACCAAGAGCCGACTTCATCACCCAGGTGTCAAACAACTAATGTTTCAGGTGGTTCTCACTCAGAGGCTTCATCTCCACCAAGAGACCTTGACTCAGGTGATATGTTCAATCTTCCTTCACATAAGAAACAACCAATGTTACATCCTTTAAATGAAGATGATGACATTGAGCACTTCCTGATAACTTTTGAGAGAATAGCAGCAGCTTGCAGATGGCCAAAGTCGGAGTGGGCATTTCATCTCATTCCATTCCATTATTAACCGGCAAGGCCGGAAGCGCATATGTTCATATGGATGTAGATGTATCTATGAACTATGATGACGTTAAATGTGCTATTCTCCAGAAGTATGACATCAACTGTGAAACCTATCGTCAGAGATTTCGCTCCCTCTATGTGAAGCCAGATGAAACTCCAAACGAGCTGTACACCAGGCTGAACGACCTGTATGGGAAATGGATTCGACCTAAAGGTAAAAGTGTTGAAGAAATTAGTGACATGATTATTCTGGAGCAGTATCTTCGAATGTTGTCACCTTCAAGTATGGATTAAGGAGAGAGATCCAAAAACTGCATCTGAAGCTGCTTCTTTGGCTGACGCGTTTGTGGCTGCTCGAGGGGAAAAAGCCATCCTGGGCTTACAGTATCCATAAAAGGATTTCAACTGGTCCAAGTGTGAGTAAGGCTCTGACTGAAAAACTCACATCCGCACACCATTCCAAACCTTTTATTAGAAAGCCCATTTGCTATTTGTGTGGCCAGGAGGGCCACATGAAGCGCAAGTGCCCCCAAAATGCTGCAAAGTTTTGACCAAAATAGTCCAGAGCAGATATGTCTCACCTCATACCTCATGTCTCAGATATGTCTCACCTCATGGCATCACTCCTACCAAGGCTCTCTCAATCTACTGCGTGTGATGGCTAGAGTGACAAGAACCCAGGAGCAGAGAGAATCAGGCTTGGACTCGGTAATGCAGTAAATGTTATTTAATAAAGAAAAGACACCTCACAGAGGGAAACTGCAAGAGGACAAAAAACTAAAGGATTGAAAATCTCAGTGTCGGCTAAAACAAGGAACTCACGGTCCTAACAGGGACGCACCGACACTGAGAAAAGAAATTCTGCAACTTAAATAGTCTTAATTGCAAAGTGCCGACAGCTGTGCACTCCTCCACAGAGAGCACCAGGGAAGGAGGAACCATCCAGGAGGAGTGACAGCTGACCTGCAAAACACAAAGGGGCAGTCAAAACAGAAGAAAAAACTCACAACCGTGTCATAACCCCCCCCCCCCCAGAGTCCGTCTCCCAGACGGACGAGAAGGCTGGTCCGGATGGTCCAGATGAAAACGAGCTAGCAGGTCCTTGTCCAGGATGTCCCGCTCTGGCACTCACTGGCAATGTTCCGGACCATAGCCTTCCCAGTCCACCAGGTATTGCAAACCACGGCCCACTCTCTGAGAAGACAGAAGTCTGTTGATGGTGTAGACCAGACCACCGTCCACAACACGTGGCGGGGGAGGTGCTTCCCGTGTTGCATGTAGAGGACTCTCCTTAGCAGGCTTTAACTTGCTCACGTGGAAGACGGGAAGAATCCTCAAGGAGGTAGGAAGAGCCAGTTTCACAGCAAATGGATTGATGAGCTTGGAAATGTGGAAAGGCCCTATGAAACGTGGATGCAGCTTCCGTGGTCCACCTTTCAGAGGTACGTCAGTTGAGGAGAGCCACACCTTGTCTCCGACTCTGTACCGTGGGGCATCAGATCGCCGACGGTTGGCCACAATGGTCAACCGGTCCCGGTTCTCCAGCAACCGAGTACGAAATGTCCTCCAAGTGCGCTGGCAGCGTCGGATAAAGGCAGCAGGTCCCGATGTAGATGCCAAGCCCTCTTGATGGGGGAAGAGTGGGGGCTGGTAGCCATAAGCTGCCTGGAAGGGGGAAAAAACCAGAAGAGTTGACCAGAGAGTTAAGGGCATACTCTGCCCAGGTGAGTTGACTTGACCAGGTTGAGGGATTCTTGGAACACATGACCCTAACCCTAACCCCTAACCCTAACCCTAACCCTGAAGAAAGGAGCCCATTCTGAAATGGGTCCATTGCAACCAGCTTAAGCTGTACAAACACCCTGTGAGACTTGATGGGTTCAACCAAACCCAACCAAACTAAACCACAGAAGGTTCCAATTTTGGTGGTGCACCAGTTCACAGACAGACTGATCACCACCTTCAATACCTTAGAGTCAGATTGTACAACTTTTGTGCTCATCCATAACATCCTAAGGAGTAAAATATCTAGCTTCACAGACAAAAATCAGTGTGTGCAGATCAATTTGATTTCTATTTTTGTGCTCTCTTTGTAATCACAGTTTTACTAATTCCACTGACTAGCCAACTAAGTCTCTTCTTGTGTTTCCAATATCACATGAAGGTGTAGTCCTTCAATAACAACCAACATGGCTCTCTGTAAGGTCAGAACTTGGCTTTTGAGCTCATTGATTCTCCTGCTAATGAGTCAGCCGGATCCAAAAGTTGCTAAAACAGGTCTAGAGTCAGGAGGTTTGGTGGAAAAGCAACTAGAATTGCTGATCACAAATTGTCACTGGCACACCCAAAAGACCTCTGCGAGATTCCGTTCTGATGCATTTTACAAAAAGAATACACAGACGGCATCTCAACTTGCGTCTTGGGCTGCCATGGGTTGGACTTTGGAGGACGTCTCCCACACAGAGACTGACATCCCTCACCTGTTGACTCAGCTGCAAAAGCTCACCATAAATCAGTAAGAGCAGAGTGGTGCAGACCGCAGAAAGAAGCGTTTCATTAAGAACATTTTAAACAGTTCAAATACCATATATCATGTTAAACAGTAAAATACCATATATCATTCCCCCATTTGACGCATGGATCAGCCCATGCGTCATTTTAGAAAGACATGGTTAAACATCACGGCAAAACCAGTCAACAAGTGTGTGCAGTTTCATCCTGCAAACAGATGTGCACGTCCAGAGAGGAAGTCAGCAGGAAACTGCTGAGGACCTGTGAAAAAGAGAACACAAACACAGGAGAACATGTATGCCATAAAGCTGCTGCTTCTGCTGCAGCGTCACCACAAGCGTTTCCTGTAGAGACGGGATCAGAAGCGTTAGGGTTATGTCAAGACATGATTTCCCCATCTCCCCAAGTTCTGTTTTGTCAGAAGAGGAACAAAACCAAAGAAGTCAATTCAACCAAGTTTATTAGAAGATAAAGAAAACCTGAAGAGCATTTTCTCTGCAGCCATCCCTAATGGCCTGCCTCACCAGTCTGGTGAAATTTTCCTTTTCACCACTGTTTTCATTTTTTTTTTTTAATTCATGGCAATGGCTGTAAGAGTTTTTTTTTACAGTCTGAGGTTCACTTCCCCCACCCCAGCTGCTCTTATCTGTTAGACATCAGGTCTGTGAACAATAGAATTCGTAAACCCACTTAATGGTTAACCAGGTTTTGAAAAGGCAGAGTAACAAAAAAAAATCAATTAAAAGCAATTAAATCAAGACATCAATTAGCAGTTAACAATGCATTCGCACACAGCCACCTGTGAGGAGAGCAAAAAGACATTCAAAAGTTCACATTCAATCGTATGATGGAAAATAAACTTTCGGATTTCAAGAACCCACGGTGGATCCACAGAGCGCTGAAACCGTGAACAACCCCAAAGGCACAAGAACAGCTAGAAACAGAGACGGACTGTTCAGACACAAGATAGCACGCACGAGCGACCGCGACAAGATCAGCTTCCTGTGCATAGTGATGAGAGGGCAGAGGCGCGATCTCTGCTGTCTCATGAACTGTGCAGACGGCTTAACCCCAGATACAGGGTCACACAAAGCAGATCCAACTGCATCGAACACTATATCTGGATCCGTAGCGGTTGGTCATTGAGGTCAGGTCAGAGCGCACAGTCAGGGGTAGTCCAGCAGTACAGTCATGAGGGAGACTCTCGTCAGGTGTGGGAGGAACAGCTGGATTTAACACCACCTTTTAACAGATATTTCGGCTGCTCGAGCAAACATGAGTGATACCTGAGGAACCCTCAAGGGCTGAGGGAGGGCAGTGGTGGGGTCTGCAGGTCAAAGGGCCAGGAACATCAGAGCGCTCTGGAATGTCATCAGAGGACAGGACCAGGGGGGGTTTTGGGCAGTTGACATCAGAGATTGCATGAACTGACCTAAAGACAGAGAACATTTAATTTTGAGGCAGTGAGAAATAAACTATACTACCATGGATTTTTGCCAGTCTGTGGCTTTGTTGCAGGCCTTTATTCAGAGTCCCAGGACTCTCCATTGATCAGAATGGGATTTTAATAGGGAGATGTGTGGGTCACTGTTCTGGATCAGAAAAACTTGGATTGAGTGGATGTTAGTAAGACAGACAAAGAGCAGCATGTCACAGACCAAATAAGGCTGCAGGCAGACAGATAATCATTTCAGCACAGAAAAACAACTTCTCATAGGAGTGGTCTTCTTCTTTTCCTTTCTGCTTTTTCCTTCAGGGATCAGCGAATCAGTTTCCTCCATCTAAGCCTGTCTTCAGCATCCTCCACTCTAACACCAGCCACCTTCATGTCTTCATTCATCAACTCTTCAAAGTATTCTTTCCATCTTTCCATTACACCACTGACACCTGTCACCACATTACCATTCCTGTCCTTGATCACCCTAACCCGCTGCATGTCCTTCCCATCTCGATCTCTCTGACTTGCTAATCTGTACAGGTCAGTCTCTCCCTCCTTACTACCCAACCTAGCGTACAAGTCATCATGAGCTCTTTGTTTGGCCTTTGACACCTCTACTTTCACCTTTCTTTCTTTCTTTCTTTTATTTGTTTCCTTTCGTGAAGCAGCAGGAACATCAAAATCATAAAATCAAATAGAGGATATCACACTGACCTACAACTTCAAGAATGAAAAGGAGCAGATGGAAGAACAATGTTCTTATTTGTGTCTGCCCCTGCTAAATCAAAATACTTGTATATATAAACAAATATGCTTAGTACAGATGGCCCCGCCGTTGGCCATTCACAAGCAAAACAATATAATCAAAGAAACAAATAAAAAATAAATAAAAAGTTAACTTAGAAGATGAAATCAGCTATTTTTGACATAACTTTTCAATTTCATTCTCCTAAACATATTCCTAGATTGAAGAATATTTGTACAACTTTTCAAACCATTTTTTGTAAGTTCCAAAGTTTAACACTAATAAAAAAAAACACATTTGTTTTAAAGTGGTGCGAACAACTGGGTACCTTACACTGCATCTCCCTGTACACCTGTCTACTGTCCTCAGTCTTCTCAGTCTCAAACTTCTTCAGTGTGAGACTCAGTGTGGGAGTTTTTAGTTTTTTTTTTTTTTTTTTTTTTTTTAAACCAAACATTCTCCCAGCTTTTGAAGCTGATGTTTGATCAATTAGCCTCCTTCAAGAAATTCAAAATGTTTACATCAATAAGACAGACAATTCACATGCATGTGTAAAACTGCATGTGTGTGCGTGGTGTGTGTGGGAGCTCCCAGTGGCTGTGTGTGTGCACATCATACATAACCTCAGGTTCTGCAGTGGAGGATCCCGGTGTCGACGTGTCGTGCAGAGCTCCACCCCTTCCATACCCCGCAATCCGAATCCGAAATGTCCACGGCCACGCTCACCGTGGTTCGGACGCCTTTTAAAATTTCCATCTTCTATTTCTTTGTTCCATTCTGTGTCTGCTGTGATTTTTCTCAGGGCAGTTCCTCACTCAGTGTCCAGGCTTTCTACAGTAGTAGCAGACATCAATTGCTGGGGAGGAGCTGGAGCGGGGGCAGCTCTCAGCTGAGGGTGGTCTGCAGCAGCATGCTGGAAAAGGGGGGGCTGTGCACGGTGTAGAGGGTCATCTTTTACTTTTTGTCATTGCTGCGTTTCATCTGGCCTGGTTTGTTGGTGACGGGCGTATCGGAGCACGTCAGCCATTCAGACGGATGTCAGTCCAGTCCACACAGGACAACTTTGGGGCTTCTGTGAGAGATGAGCAGAACCCATCCAGGAAGCGACTCTTCAGCAGTGCTTCATATGGAGGCAACCTTCTTTTTAGTGCAGTCATTGAGCTTTGACAGATCACATGTGGAAGGGAAGCTTTCATTCATGGCAGGTCAGAGGTCAGTCAGCCACATGTTGTAGACTCTGTCAGCCTGTTCTGTCCCAAAGTCATTCAATCTCCTTTGCCATGGCTGCTCCTCCTCTCTCGGGGGTCAGGAGGTGTTTGGACGCTGCCATGAGGTTATCTGCAACTTGCACCTCAGGGGGCTGCAGGATAAGACTTTGGGCCACTGACGCTGCTCGTCCACTTCTCAGTCTCATAGGTGAAAAGGCTGATGTTGGACCCAGACCGAATACCTCAGGAGATTCAGTCTCAGTGGATGAGTTGATGATGGCGTCAGCTGTAGCTTGATTTAATTCAATTCAATTCAATTTTATTTATAAAGCCCAAAATCACAAGGAGATTTGCCTCATTGGGCTTCAAAATATAAACAATTGTTAAAAACTAAACAGACTACATAAACTGGTTATCCCTGCCCTTAGACCCTCCCTCCCGGTAAGGAAAAACTCCTAAAAAACCTGAGTCAGGAAAAAAGAAGAAACCTTAGGGATTCCCACATGAAGGAGAGATCCTATCCCAGGACGGACAGGCGATACCAGAACAGTTAAAGAAAAATTAGCTTCTACAACTACGTATCTAAGAGTTCATTCAGATAAAGCTGAGGGACAAGTGATGATGAAGTCCAGTCAAGATGAAGCAGAAGTGCAGTCCACGACCAGGAGGAAAGATGACCCAGCAGGAATCACTTGCAGAGATGCAGGATGGTGTCGGGGGCGTGGTCCACGGCCAAGAGTGGGAGCGTGGGCGATCCACCGGGGATCTGAAATCTCTCCCGC
>NW_023416878.1:199328-200032 GCF_002922805.2 Oryzias melastigma | reverse complement strand
ACTGACTTTGTTTGGGAGAGGTCCAGAGAAAACTACTGTGTCTGACACAGATTTAGCCAGTTTACACACCGATTCTACGTTTAGTTTAGTTTGATGCTGCTGCTTGGAGAGGAGTGAGGAGGAGGATTGAATGGAGGAGCTGGAATGCTGGCTCAATTTAAGGGGAGGGGGTTAGGTTGGTAGGGTGGAGGGATGGAGTCTGCTCGACAGGTCGGCTCCGGTTCCCCATGAAGTCTGCAGAGGACAGAGAGAGGAAAAGAAGTAGTTTCTGTTTTTTTTACACATTTCTCCGTTGTTACCCATCCTCACTGTCTGATTGCTGCTCTTTAGAGGCATTAAGTTTTTTTTTTTTATCTGCAGCTCACAGCTCACAATATTACTAAAATTTCTTATTTGTCTAATCAGATGCTGCTCACCACTGGTCTTCCAAAATAAACTCACAACCTTTGGTCTCGTGCTCACTCACAAACAGATTTTTTACGTTGTTCTCGTGTTCACTCACAAAGGTAATTCTTTCCCCTGGTCTTGTATTTACTCACAGGCTTTACAAAGAAAATTAATTCTTTCCCCTGGTCTCGCGTTTACTCACAGGCTTTACAAAGAAAATTAAATTTTTCCCCTGGTCTCGCATTTACTCACAGGCTTTACAAAGAAAATATGTTTATTTATAGGTCACAGTCTTTATTCCCTGATCTTGGTAGACG
>NW_023416878.1:178060-199235 GCF_002922805.2 Oryzias melastigma | reverse complement strand
AAAATAATTGGAATGCTCCTCACCGGATTCAGTCCACCCAGGTTCTTTTGACGGATCCCGTCACGGTCGATCAGAACGACGGACCCCGGTCCCTTCAGGATCTAGGTGGCCAACCTTCGTGGTCCTCCTTCCCGACGGACACGCCCGGGATCCCACTTCTGACACCAAATTGTTGTGGAAAAATGTTGAATACGAATGATGAGCAGACACATCTTAAGATTAACACAAGTGTTTAATAACAACATCAGAAAAAAATACACGCGGTGCACCCGAGCGTGCAGGGAAGCGCTCTCAAGGAGGGTTCCGACCAACTGACAAGATCCAAGAGTTTTTATAGGGACCTTCCATACGTTTGTATCTGGGTCAGCAGAAGCCTCTGCTTCCTGCATTTGTCTCAGGATCAACTCGTTATCTACGTCCTAACAGAAACTACATCTATCTCAGAGTTAGCAGAAGCCTCATCCTGCATTTGTCTCAGGATAAACGTGTTATCTATGTCTTAACATCAAACACCCCCTAAGTTGGAATTCTAACGAACTGCAGGCTGTTTTAGGTATCTGAGCATACAAAGTTCATCCAAAGGTTACAGAGCTTCATTGAAAGGTTACATATAAGAATAAAATGGAATTAAAATGAAATCAAAAATATTCTTTTACATTAGTATTTTCTTTTTCTTTAAAACATTTACTTTGTTTGCTTAAAATAAGTTGATAATGGGTGCACACATTTGATTTATTTTAAGTGAAAATACAGTTAATTTACTTTTGTTTGCTGAGTTCCACATCAGGTGATCCACATCCACCATAATCATCAGAGGAGTTTGGGACATTCCACTGGCAAGACTGCAGGGATTCCCAACACTCCTACTGGACTTTATTTTTACTTCTTTAAAGGAAAATATTTAGTTTATTCTTTGAAAACTATTTTGATTATTTAGATGTGTTTATTTTGTATTTGTTCTGTTTTTGCAGTCTTAGATTCATTTGTTATAATTTGTAGTTGGTTTGTTTCTCCCCTCCCTCGTGTGTCCATTATAGTTTGCCCCTGTCTATATAAGCTTCCCCATTGTGTCTGTGTAGCAGAGTCTGGTCAGGCCTGTTTAGTTTAGTCTTCTTTGTTTGTTTAATTTAGTTAAAGTTTCAGTTGGGCCCATGTTATTTTTGTTTTGAAGACACTGTACCAGTTCATTCAACTTTTTACAAAAAAAAAAAGAAACTCACAAAAAAAACCCCTGGAAAATAAACTTCTTGCAAGAAAAACCTTCCTTTGTCCACTGACTGATTGTGAACCTTAACACAATATAAATGCTGACCGTGACAATAAGTTAAATAAAGCATCAGTACAGAGAGAAAGTTCATCCATTACTGCTTGTTTTGTCCAGATGATAAAGGAAAAATGTGTTTTAAAGACACCTGCGCAGTGATATCGAACGTTTGGTCTGTGTGACCTGAACTTCTTTTTTAGGTGTGCATTGTCACTATGCATTATCACTTTTTAATCCACAGCCAGCAGCCAATCAGAATCCAGTATTCACCTGGACCATGGTATAATTTGAATTATCAACTGGGTACCAGCTGCTGTTACCTTTTATGTGAATTCGGAAATGTTTGTTTTATTGTATCACACATATATAGGGGCTTATATGCATAGGTTTGTTCACGTCGTTTGACAGAGAACTTTTTATCTTCCTTAGATTTGAAGGAGTTCATTGGACCATGCTAAATAGCCTGATTGTAAAAGAATCCCAACTCACATATTGATTGGGTAAAACTAGTCCTTCCTCTAAGGTTTAAAAGGTGGCACACAAAACAAGAGCACAAGAGAACAGATTTTTGAGATTTTCTGATTTTTTTTTTATTTCTTTTAGATTTTTCCTTCTGAGAATTTTCCCTTATACATTTCTGTTCCCTAATGGTGGACTTAGAGACTCAATTCCAAGTTTGTTCAAGTCTTTAAGATTAAGTTTTTTTAGTATCATTTTCTCCTTTTTGTTCCAACATTTTTTGGTCTCCAACTAATTTCCTAGATATAAATTCTTGCATTTTTTATGCTTAAGCTTTTTATGCGTGATCAATTATTACTTTTTTTGCCCAGCCAGCTATGCAACGTATGATTTTGGTAGCCCGATTTTGAAGAAAGCAGTCACTCTACCACTCTAAGCAAAGTGACACGAACCCAGCTGGTTCCATGCAGGAAAAGCCATCATGTCCGACGCCTGGCTGCACATCTCGGCTCAAGGCCTTGACTTAAATCAAACAAGAAGGAGTTCAAAATGATCCTTGGTCCCACCTCCACCTTGAAATTCTCTATCACTTGTACAACACATCTCACCACTGTAGTACACCTCTCATCCATATCCTGCACAACTCCAATGGGCACCAGAACACTTCTCTCACATTCTCCAGTTATCTGCTCCTTCACCATGATTTTGAAGGATAAGCACTGCTAGAAACTTTACACAACCAGCTCTTCTAAACACTCTTATATCTCCACTGGTTTGTTGTCAAGACAGGGCATCTCAAAATGTCACCTCTCCTCTATTTCAGGCGAAAAGTCTCTCAATTATGACCTTTTGCTTGCCAAGTAGGGTATACATAAAAAACCCCTTGTGTGTAATTTATTTTGTGTAATCACTTACAAAGACTTTTATCATACAAATGAGATAATCTGGGTTCACTGGAATGAGCGAGACTGAAGTTCTGATGTTATCATTTTGTGTAGTGTTTCGAGACAACCTTATTCATGAACTGAAGCTTTCTAAAAAAAATAGTAACTCAAAATGAGACCAAAAAAACCCTCAAAAATAAACCATGAAAGACAAACTCATGTTCTACCATGTTTCAGCTCCTCCTTCTCAGTCGATCATTAATGAGGCTGTGTTTATTGTGTAGCAGCAGTCCTGGGTGCACAGAGTCAGCTAGTAGAACAAACAGATGCTGAACTTTGTCCTACAGAGTGAAGGTGATCTGAATTTCTTTTCCTCCTACTTTTCTGGTAGTTAGAATCTGCCAGGACCTGCATTTGAACTGTCAGAGTCATTTAGAACGCCTCAGAATGGCTGAGAGAAATGCAGTAGTGGGAAATGGTCAAGCTGAGCCAGGCTTCCTACACTTCAATGATCTGGCCTGTGAGGCAGTTGGAGGGAAGGTGAGTCAGCTGATAAACAGTTGGGCTGTTGACCTCTTTGTTTCAGCCATTGTTGCAAACAATGCAGTTCTTCTTTTTTCAGACTCTTCCAGCAACATTTTTTTACAAAGTGACTAGCATAAACTCTAATGCATTTTTTCTGGCATCGTGGGAGGTTTTTAAACAGATATGAAGTTGAATGGCAGCTTCCAACTGCTTGATTTTATTTTTCCAACTTGGAAAAAAAAGGATTTTTTCGGTTATACAGAGAGGAGTAGAAATTACAGGTGTTATTTCCCCCTTTATGTCCCTGACACTCATGTAACCACGTACTCAAAAGAAAACAAAGGCAGTGATTAGGAGGTTGAGCCAAGTTTATAGAGCTGCATTTACCTGTTAGTAGAGCATCTGCACAGGTTAGGCTTGTGTGGTTCTAGGGGAATACCGTATACCATTGGTGTCTAAAAATAGACACGGTATCACTTTCAATACCATCATTATCGATCTATTAAAGACATTATTTTTCTTAAAAAAAAAAAGGAAAAAAAAGAGGAAATTAAGTACCTGGAGCTGATTGTACGTTCAGTGGTACTTATTGTGGTTTAAATTTTAATTTCTAAAAAAATAATCAGCTGGGGAGCATCCTCAATGTATGCCATCGGCACGTTACAGCTCAGAAGCAAAACAGGGTTCCAAGTAAATGCGGAATGCGAGCCCCTTAATCCTGATGAGGCCATTTGCAAATTATGCGTGAAAAAGGTGACCATGAGAAATAGAAATGCTTCTAATTTAAGAGCGTAATTTAGACTAATAATTAATGCCATACAATCTGACCTTTACCCTGTGACCAGCTGAAACACAGACTAGATGATCAGACCTCACCCCCCGAGTGACCTGGCAGAACTGCATGTAGCACACGTGGCAGAGTGGAACCCCTCAGAACAACATCTTGAGTCTAGTGAGGAGCAGGAGACGTCGCTGTCAAGCTGTTATTGCGGCAAATGGTGGAAATACCTGCTGTTGACATGGTCCATTTTTGTTGTTTGGGGATGAATTTTTGGGATATTGTTATGAAACTAATGAAAATATTGTTTTTGTTCAATCATTTTTAGTCACATCAAATTTCTAAATTCAGTCCAAATAAAAAAGCTGTGATATGAACAGCAATATTGTTGAAGTTGTTGACCTTTCAACACATTAGGGGTCACTACAGCAAATAAGCGTAGACTAGCTGTGTTTACATGGACACAAGTAGGGTTGGGCACCGATTAGGTTTTATGCGGTTCTGGTACCAAAGCGGTTCTTAGGTTTCGGTTCTTAATCGGTATCCATTTCGGGACTGCCTACATCTTCCCAAATCAACACATTTTCCTTCTCAAGTCACATATTGACGTATGGTTAAAACCTCCATGTCAAAAAATTACGTTTTGAGGGTCGTTTTTTTGACGTGCTGGCTGTTTTTATTAAATCAGAGTTGCACAACCTAGTGGCCCACCCCTCTTTCACCGCGCAGCAAATTCGCTGCTCGCCACCAGTCAAGTGTGATCCTGAGCTTGTCTGAGGAGTTACCGGGGTTTTAATCTCAGTGTCTGGATGACAGCCTTTCCTCTGTTTCTGTGTCTGTGACTGAGTTTGAAGGCTGATCCGCATTAACCTGAGAGGGGGGAAAATAGGGGACCTTTTTTTATTATTGTCTCCACAAAAATAAGTAAAATATCACAGTTCAGGAGAGCCGAGCAGGCTGCCCGCACTCCCCGACCCCCGCAGCAGTTGTCCCTCTCCTGGTGAGTGGAGCTCCCAAACTCCGCTGGTCCGGGAGTCTGTCTGGCTGCAGCCAGAGAACTAAAATGCTGCAACAGGACAAAAACGCTCATATTGGATTAGTATTTTACCCGGTGATCCAGTCACTGAAAACTTCATGTGTCCAAAGCTGAGTTCCTAATTGGCTGATGCTATACAGCGACCAGCTTTCACGTTCACCCCGTCAGGGCTTGTATGAACCCGCCCACTATCGCAGGAAAAGCAACGGTATTGACTAGAAGTTCAAAGTACTGAAGTAATTGACATGTTAACTGACATGTTAATTGACATGTTAAAAGACAAATAGACCTTCAATGAAACTTAGCACTGAAATGCTGCACTGTTTCCAGCAGCTTCTTCCGGTTTCGGTAGAATCGTGTAAATCCTAACTGTTCCTACTTGGAATCGAACTTCGGTGCCCAACCCTGGACACAAGTGATGGGAATAAACACTTTGGAACGGTTTATGTGCTCCGGAGACGGCTTTTGAATATGGCAATGCTACTCCAATCAGTCCAGTGAAAGTGGGCAAACTATCATCTGAATTAATCTTACCAATCATATCCAGACAAAATAAAGGCTGATGTTATTCCCACATATTTATGTGTGGCCAAGGTGCTCATTGCTGTATTTCAAGATTCAAGATTCAAGATCAACTTTATTTATCCCCGCAGGGAAATTCAGTAAATTTTGAATTTGAATATGTGAATAATATATGAATTTTAAGTGTGTCCAAGTCTATGGGTTGTTATTCGCATGTATTTGCCTAAAGTAATTCTACGCCTTTCTCTGGGTCTGTACAGCCATGAAAAAAGTTCACCACTGGTCACACAAATTTAGAAAATGACATATGAATACTCCCTTAAAAAAAAAAAAGAAACAATAATAATGATAGTAAGAACATGCTTAAACAATCCTCTCGCTACATGCTAAAAGCAGCCAAGTTTGTTTACAACAGAACTCTGCTACTTCTTCAACAGTCATTTCTGGTAGTATAGATAGTTCTGCGCATGTCAGATGACGTTTTTTAGGGCCCATGTAAACAGTTCATTATTAATCGGGTCTTTGATGAGAATACCGACATTTTGCAAATGCAAACACAGCTATTGATTCACACATGTGGTTTGGCAGAGTTCTAAACGTCCCTAACTTTTGCGAGTAGCGTATTCCTGATACAGACTTGGGCAGACTTAATTTCTCCATGACTGCTTGGTATCTTTTTTGGTCCTTTTCTGCTGCGTTTTTAAAAATGTAGCATTAAATAAAATTTTATTTGACATCACAGGACAAATCACTTTAAAAAATTGTCTTCTTTCAAGTGAGGTACTTTGACTCCATGAATCTTTTTTCTTTTTCAGGTCATTTTTGCTACAGATGAATGGTTTGCTCCTGCAAAAAACCTCCTGAAGGTACTACTGTTAAAACTGCACATTACTTTTTCCTAAAGTTGCCAACAGAAGGCATATATCATGAAAATTAAAATCAAACCTAGTGCTCAAAATAGAAATGACTCAAAACCTAATGTGCATATTTCTCCATGCACTTTGGTCCACTTCATACATTGGTGACAAAAAACGAGAAGGATTAGACCAGGAAACACTAAAGATGTGAACTCAAATGTAAGGAACAGATGTGATCCTGAAACAGGAACATAAGGCGACTTTAAAATATTTACAAAAAATATCCTAAAAACTACATTTGAGACAAATCCTGTTGGCTTTTTTTCATTTGTTGGGTTCTTTTCCAGAAGGAGCCACCACAGTTCAAACCATCTGCTTTCACAGACTTTGGAAAATGGATGGATGGATGGGAGACAAGGAGGAAGAGAACTCCTGGTGAGCATCTGCACCTTTATCCAAACTAAATGGTGTATACTTATATAGGGCTTTCTACCTTCTTCCAAAGGCCCAAGGCACTTTATAGTCACTGACCCATTCACCCAGTCACACACTGATGGTGGCTCCGCTGCCGAAAACCTCTCATCAGAGGCAATTTGGGGTTCAGTGTCTTGTCCAAGGACACTTCGACACATGGGCAGGCAAGGCGGGAATCAAACACGCAATCCTCCGATCAGAAGCCAAGTGCCCTACCGCTTCACCATGGCCGCAACTACGAAGACTGACCGGATTTCAAAATTCACAGACTGCTGAAATTCAGGAAATTGTTGAGATTTGAACATAATCTATCCACTAGGCAAATACACGTATGTTAGAAATCAGAATCATGGCAATTTCAAATCTCACAGCTACAGAGATGCATTGTGTATGCATTATGCATCTGATAGACTTCAATTCATAGAGGTCTATTGCATATCGTGGTTTAGTAAAAGAAAAGGAATTGCATTGCAGTCCCATCATTCCTTGCACATTGTTAACAAACCATTTTGTTAGTTTCTTCCCACTGGACACATGAGATCTATATGTTATCTTTTAGACATTTACAGTACATAAATATTAGATAAATAACATGCATCTATGATACATGTCTGTTAGATTTAATTGATTTTTTTCAATCTGTGTGTGATAGAAAACTAATAGATTTCTAATGCAGATGTCAACTGGACATCACAGAAAACTCTATTTTGTTACTCTATTATATGTCTACCAATAATGATCTGCATTTAGAGGTCTCCCTCACATCAACCTGTAGTCATCTGATCTTTGGATATTTTTAGATGTCTATTAGAGAACTTTTTAAAACATTTACTAAATGTCACAAACAGGCAGATAGCTGGTTCCACATGTAGCAGGTTTATTAGTTCAGCAAGGAAGACAGGAGCCAAGTTAAGCTGAAAGTCCACAAAACAAAATCAGGGTCAGACAGGCAAAGGTCAATCACGAGCATGGGAGCCTCAAAGAAGGGACTAGAGGTGTTAGAGTCTAGGTGAGGGTCAGGGGAGGCATCAGATAATCAAAAATGAAACAGGGTCAAGTACACAGAAAGATCAGGTCCAGATAAAAACGCTCAGTAATGCAGGCAGGGTGGCACAAACAATACTTTGCACAAAGTGAGGCTCTGTGTACTCTTCAAGAAACAGGTGGGTGGTTGTCAGATGGAGTTAGGTTTGTGGCATCCAGGAAATGTGTACTGGGGCTGCTGGGATATGTAGCGAGTTAGTACTCTGGAGATGGCTCCCGCCGGTGACCAGAGGGGGAGACAGAGCTCTGACTTCTGACATTAAAAATTTTGCTATAAAATATAATCATGTCAACATTGGTATAGAGTCCACTTTTTTCCTAATCTATACATCTGATACAAGTCTGTACTTTAGGAACAGTCTCTGAACAGCAACAAGACAATGTTGTGCACCAGAAGATCAGAGAACGTTCTTTAAAGGCCTTGTGCGGTGAAAATCGTGATTTTTCTGAAACTGCCTTAAAACATTAGTATTTATGTCACAAATGAACCCCCGTATAATTGCCCCGTGCACTCTCTTCAAGCGTTCAAAGATAGCGCGGTCGCTCAGATTTTGGGCAGCCACCGATAAGTAGGTCATATGTCGTGTGACGTCAGTACAGGAACATACAGCTAGATCCTCTAGTGTTGTGATGACTTTCTGGGCATGGAATTACTTAACATAAGAGAATTTGGACTGCCGTGGATTTGGGGATTCGAACTGGATAATGGTGAATAGGAGTGTGGTATTTGGGTGCAGTAATGTGCCGAAGAAGGGGGTCTCCCTTCACGAATTTCCCATTTCAATTAAGGAGAGGGGCGCTCCCCGGTCAGGGGGAGGCTTTGAGCCCTCCCCGGCCCTCCGGAGGAGGAATGCGGGGGGTGTACGGGCACCTGGCGGGCGCGCGCCGGACGGCCAGGGTGAGGCCGCCGCGCTGAGGGGGGTTTGCGGTTCCGAGGCCCCGGGCCGGGCATGGGGGGCGCTGTGGGTTCGCCGGACAGTCGTCCAGCGCCGGCAGCCAAGCACGAAGGGTTTTTACTCCCTCCCGGGGGCGTGAGGCCGGCGGGGGTGGCCTCCGCGCGGGGCGCAGGAGGACCCCGCCGGCCGTCTGGAAAGGTGACCCGCGCAGGGGTTGGTTGCACGCTGGCGAGGGAGGCGGAGAGGGCGGCGGGGGAGCGAGTCCACCCGTCGTTGCAGCAGCAGCATACCCGGGCTGGAGCATTCCTGCTCCACACTCTGCTCCCTGCGAAGTCTTGATCTGTTTCTCGGTACATTCAGTCATTCTGAGCATTCCTACTTTTGCCTGCCTGCCTGTGTTTTGACTCTAGCCTGTTTTTCGTCTCCCGCCTCGTTCCAATGTTTGACCCTGGCCTGTCTCCTGACTACATTTTGCCTTGCCCTTATCTCTGTTACTATTGGTATTAAATTCAAGTTGCACATGGATCCACTCGCCTTAGCTCCTTCGTTACAGAAGACTTCGCCTGACTCGGATCCAGCAATGGACATTCCCACTCTGTCAAATTCTTCCGAATTTACAGCCACATTGTTGGACCATGGGAGACAGCTTCATCGCTTGCCGGCAACTACTGAGGCTATCATGGAACAACTGCTAGCCAACCCGGTAGCTAACCCTTCACCTACACAGCCATCTTCCACCAAACTGTCAAGCACGCTTGAAGATTCCTCCATGTCAGATGCCAGATAAGTTAATGCCAGACCCGAACACTGTAATGGGTTTCTAATGCAATGCCAGCTGTACCTCCTTCAACAGGCCCACATGTATCCCACTGAAGAAGCCAAGGTGTCCTTCCTGTGCTCCCTGCTGTCTGGTGAGGCCTTGGAGTGGCTTGCAGCAATCTGGTCAGGGGGCTCTTTACCTTTCCACTCATATGAGGTCTTCACCCGGTTGCTACGTGACGTCTTTCACCATGCCATCGACGGTAAAGATCCTGGGGATCAACTTATGGACATTAAGCAAGGCAAGGACACAGCCACTGCTTACTCCCTCCGGTTTCGGACTTTGGCTGCTCAAACCAAATGGTCTCCGTGTGGTTTAAAGACTGTTTATCGCAGAGGTCTTTCCCTGGAACTTCAGCATGAAATTGTCTGCCATGATGATGATCTGGACTTAGATCAGTTAATTGCTCTGACAATCGGATTGGACAACCTCCTCAGGGCCAGAAAGCCCATAGTCAAGAGAACTGAATTGGCCTCAGCTTCCTCGCTCTGTCAAGACCAGTGTACCCTGGGGGAACCCATGCTGTTGGGTTCTACACACCTAACCCCTGAAGGAAGAAGCAGACGCACCTACGGGCCTCCTGCCCCGACCGTCCACCTAGATGGTCGGGCAGGCTGGCGAGTGATAATTTACCCTCCTTTGAAATTCCAGTGTCTATTGTCATTCAGGGTAGAAAAATTAAAACCAAGGCTATGATTGACTTGGGGGCAGCGGGGAATTTCATTGATTTAGATTTTGCTCGAGCTAACCAGATTCCCTTGGTTCCCTGCACTTCGCGGGTGGCAGTTTCTGCCGTAGATGGTTGGCCCGTGGGATCTGGTCAGATCAAGTTCTTGACCCCGGACATTCAACTTAGTATCCAGAAGGACTATCTGCAAATCATCCGTCTCTTCACCATCAACTCCCCGCGATGTGCTGTAATCTTTGGGCTCCCATGGCTAGAGACTCACAATCCCACGATCATCTGGTCATCTAAAGAACTCTCCTTCAAATCCACCTCCTGCCTGTCGGTGTCTCCAGAACAGCCTACATCAGACTGCATCTCCCTGTGTTCCTCGCCACAGCCAGATAGCATCAACCAGCATCACCATGTGCGATACTGACACTGCATCAGACTCTCTGCCTCCTCAATACCAGGATCTGCAGGAAGCCTTCAATAAACAACATGCTACTCGACTTCCTCCTCATAGACCCTATGATTGTGCCATAGACTTGTTGCCTGGAGTGACACCAACACGGGGCCGGGTGTTTCCCCTAGTCTCAGCCTGAGACAGAAGCCATGCAGGCTTACATTTAGGAGGAGCTACAAAAGGGCTTCATTAGGCCTTCCACATCCCCTGCCTTGGCGGATTTCTTCTTTGTGAAGAAAAAGGATGAAGGACTCCGTCCATGTATTGACTTTCATAGCCTTACCGAGATCACGGTCAAATACCGCCATCCCCTGCCATTGGTTCCACCAGCCTTAGAAATGTTACGGAAGGCTCACTACTTCACTAAATTAGATCTCCGCAGTGCATACAACCTCATACGGATCCGTAAAGGTGACAAATGGAAGACGGCTTTCTTTACCAAACCGGGCATTATGATTACCTTGTTATGCCATTTGGTTTATGCAACGCCCCTTCCGTGTTTCAGGCGTATGTTAATGATGTGTTTCGTGATATGCTCCAAAAACATTTCATAGTTTACATTGACGACATTTTGATTTATTCAAACACTCTTGAAGAACATGTCTCACACGTCCGTCAGGTTCTCCAGCGTTTGATTGAAAGCAACTTGTATGCCAAATGAGAAAAATGTGAATTCCACAAAACCATGATCTCCTTTTTGGGCTATGCCATTAGTGCCCAAGGGTAGCCATGGATCAAGGTAAAGTGGACGCAGTGCTACAATAGCCTCAACCTGGTACAGTAAAAGAATTACAACGTTTTTTGGGGTTTCGCCAACTTCTACAGATGTTTCATCCGAGGGTTCAGTTCTGTGGCAGCGCCCCTCACCTCTGTGTTGAAAAAATCTCCTAAGCATCTGCATTGGACTCCTGAGGCTACAGCTGCTTTCAAGTCTATTCAACATCGTTTCTCCCAGGCACCCATCCTCCACCATCCAGACCCATCACTCCAATTTGTAGTTGAAGTGGTTGCATCCAGCTCAGGGGTGGGTACTGTGTTGTCGCAGCATCACGGTCAACCACCAAAAATGTTCCCCTGTGCCTACTTTTTAAGGAAGCTGACGGATGCCGAGCGGAATATGACGTGGGAGACCAAGAGTTGCTCGCAATGAAGGAGGGCTTCTCTGAGTGGAGACACTGTAGGAGGGGGCTTCTCAACCATTCATAGTCCTGACAGACCACAAAACCTCAAGTCAGCCAAAAGATTAAACCCTCGTCAGGCCCGTTGGTCCCTGTTCTTTTCCCGATTTCATTTTCAGATCACTTATCGACCCAGTTCCAAAAATGGCAAGGCCGACGCTCTCTCATGCCTGCATGAGATATTGGCAGAAGGAACCAGGGAGCCAGAAACCATCATCCCGGACTCGTTGATTCTAGCACCTGTACAATGGGACATCTTGGCGGAGCTGGATGAACTCAACAACACCAATCCACCACCACCGTCCTGTCCAGCTGACTGAACCTACGTTCCTCCCTTTCACCGGCAGCGTGTTCTTCATCTGGTGAACGACTCACCTGCGGCAGGACACCCAGGTATGGCCAGCACTCAATCACTGATGCAGAACACCTTTTGGTGGCCAACCATGCCAGCAGATGTGGCTGAGTTTGTGACTGGCTGCTCCTCATGTCAAATGTCCAAGACTCCACGTCAACTTCCCGCCGGATTACTACAACCTCTACCCACGCCGCAACGTCCATGGTCACACATCGCAATTGACTTCATCGCTGACTTACCCCACTCCCAAGGCAACACTGTTATATTGTCTGTCATTAATCGTTTTTCTAAGTTGTGTCGTCTCATTCCTTTGCCTAAGCTCCCCACTGCTCTGGAGACCGCAGAACAACTGGTGACACATGTCTTTCGGCACTACGGACTTCCAGAGGACATCGTGTCAGATTGCGGCTCCCAATTCACCTCACGGGTCTGGAGAGCAATGTGCAAGGGCTTGGACATCAATGGGAGTCTTACCTCAGGTTATCATCCACAATCAAATGGTCAGGTTGAACGTCTGAATCAAGAGGTTACACGGTTCCTGAGGACCTATTGCAGTAATCATCAGGAGGACTGGAGTCGGTACCTGGTCTGGGCGGAGTATGCCCAGAACTCCTTGAAGAAAGCTGCCCCAGGACTGTCACCGTTTCAGTGTGTTCTGGGTTTCCAGCCTCCCTTCTTCCCCTGGTTTGGGGAGCCCACATACTTGCCCGCTGTCAAGTGGGAGTCCGCCCTTGTCCAACTGGGACATGCAGTCCGCAGATATCAAGTACAATCTCACAGAGATCGTCGAGAGGGTCCCAGTTTGGCACCTGGACAGTGGGTCTGGCTATCCACACGAGATCTCCGGCTGAGGTTACCCTGTAAGAAACTCAGTCCTAGGCTTGTGGGTGCCTTCAAGATAATTAGGCAGATCACTCCAATCTCGTTTCGTCTACAGTTACCTGGCAGTTATCATATCTCACCCACCTTCCACATCTCTCTGTTGAAGCCTGCCGCTGCACCCCAGGATGTGAATGCGCAACCTACACCCCCTGACGGAGGAATGCCTCCTCTCATGATGGATGGTGAAGAAGTCTACCTTGTGCGTGAACTTCTGGATTCTCGACGTCGGGGTGGTCGCCTCCAGTATCTGGTTGACTGGGAGGGGTATGGGCCTGAGGAACGCTCCTGGGTTGCCTCCGACGACATTCTCGACCCCTCTCTGGTCTCTGATTTCCATCGTGCTCATCCTGACAAACCCGCACCTTGGCCTCGGGGTCGACCCCAGCGTCGGGTTGCCTCTCGCTTCTGGAGCCGCTCACAGGGGGGGTGGGTCAGTCAGGGCCCAGCCAGTCATGTCCTTCTCCAACCACCAGAGGGAGCCCTCACCTGAGTACTAACTGCATCTGCCATCCTCCTGGACTCCAATTCCCATCATGCATCAGTCACCACCAGCTGTCTGTCATCATCATCAGTGCTGTATATATTCCTGCTCCTCACTCTGCTCCCTGCGAAGTCTTGATCTGTTTCTCGGTACATTCAGTAATTCTAAGCATTCCTACTTTTGCCTGCCTGCCTGTGTTTTGACTCTAGCCTGTTTTTCGTCTCCCGCCTCGCTCCAATGTTTGACCCTAGCCTGTCTCCTGACTACGTTTTGCCTTGCCCTTATCTCTGTTACTATTTTTATTAAATTCAAGTTGCACATGGATCCACTCGCCTCAGCTCCTTCGTTACATTAGCTCTTTCCCCTTACATCAAGAAGTCCCTGGTATAAATCCTGTTGGGGACCTGTCTGTGAAAGGTTGAATGTTCTCCTTCTAAAGGAGTGGATTTTCTCCCACAGTTCAGTAGCATATTTCATAGGTTAACTGCTGTCTGCAAATTACTCTTGTGGGTTTGTGTGGCCCTGTGAAAAACTGCTGACCTTATTAGGGTCTACTCTACTACCTTGACCAGTAACTGGGTTGAAACTCGCAAAGCTACAAACCAAAAAGGGATTAAGTGGGTTCCGAAAAAGAATGGATGGATGTAAAATCAGTGTTTATTTTTTTAACTAGTAAATGTTTTAAACAAGTACTCTATGAGACAACTGAAAATATCCAGAGATTAGAAGGTTATAAGTAGATGTTTAGTAGACTTCTCTATGCAGATATCTTTCAGTACACTATTGGTAGACATCTAATAGAATAACAAAATAAAGTCCTGTAGAGATCTACAATAGATGTGTTAGGTATCCAATAGACGTTCTGTGCCTAGTGGGTAGTGGTTTAAATTAACTCTTGAAGTGCAGACATTTCAAACAGAACCAAATTTTCAGATTTTAGGCAAACTAATGTGGACTTGTTCTTGTTTTATTCATTTCATAATTAATGTTAATCATTTCAAACATGTAGTAGATTTTTTTTCTATCTTCTATAAATATTTTAACTTCCTGTTTTAATGTTCTCTCTTGAGAGTTAAGGCAAGGAGACAGTCCCCTTAAGAGGGGCAGCATGTGGAATACTGAACCTATTGATTTTTCAAAAATATCCTCATTAGTCTGTGCTGAAGTAAAGCCTAATAACTTCTCTTTCTGATGTTGTCAGAACAAATTGTTCTTGACAAAGAATGAAACGCTATCAAACACCACAATGTTAGAAAAAAAGCAACCATGTTTACTTTGTTATATTGAAACTGTTCTAAAGAAAAAGATACAAAATTAATAAGAATAATTCTGTCCAAATTGACCTAATGTAACAAAAAAAACAAAAAACAAAACAGTGCTGTGGATCATGAATAACTATGAATGCTGTGGTCCAGGTACTGAACCTTGCAGGACAACTTGACTTTCAGATGAAATTCTCAAACTCAAGTGTTCTGGTATCTGTGTTTGATGTTTAAAGGTCATGATTGGTGCATAATCCAGCTGGGAGTTCCTGGTTCTATCTATGGTTTTGATGTGGATACATCCTTCTTCACAGGAAACCACCCACCTCACATCTCCATCCAAGGAGCCTGTCTGGGTACCAGCTGCTCTGCATCATTTACATTCTCAGTATTTATTCCTTTTGACAGTTTTGCATGAAGTAGGCTAGTGTGGACCTTTCCTAAAGAGTGACGACTGACAGTTTCACACTGTGCAACTGCTTTGAAGAACTCCGAGACAAATGTTATCATATAATTTTTAAACTCTGAAAAACATGTCTTCACATGCCTTGTTTATTTATCTGAAGGATGGGCTTTAAAGGTAAGGCCCTAGCATGGCTTTGTTGTGACAGAATCATGTGAAAAAAGTCCCATGTGAGGACTGCTTTGACTACAGGCTTAATGTGAAAGGTTGTAAGCAAACTTTAATCTATAAGCATGTTTCTGTTTTTGGCTTTTGCTTCTGTCAAGACTCCCAGTCGTCATGCAGGAATGTAAAAGCCTAGGTCACATGTGTAAAGGTGAAGGCCCGGGGGCCGGATCCGGCCCTCTGGGTAATTCTATCCGGCCCTCCAGATCATTTTATTTTATTGTTATTAATGGTCTGATGTTATCTTGCGCTTTTATGGAGGGTAAAATATTAAAAGTTATTTAAGGTTTAAGTTGATTTATTCTGGAATAATATTCCTGCCTCTTTTAATTAGTGATGTGCAAGTCATGAACGAATCGTTCAAAACTCGTGAGTCACTTTACTGACTCGAGACATTTTATACTTGTAGAAAAATATCCTGCTTATTACTGTAAAAGAAATAATTTTCCTCTGCTATGAGAAGTAAAAACCCTCAGAACAAAGCTCACAGAATCGTTCTAAGCAGCACCACATCACCACTTGCTGCACTACAGACTGGCTCATGGTTACCTCCCTACTTTTGGAGGCTTGAATTTTATTGGATTCATATTAGTGCTTAACATGTATTTAAACTTTCAAGAGTTGTTGCATCCAGGCTAGACTTATATTCACCAATTCAGCCAGAAGTTTGTCAGACAAGAATGTTGGCTTTTTTTGGATTGCACAGAATAATGCAAGGTGTAACTCCCTGACATCCCCCTGCTTCTAAAGATCAGATGGCTGCTTTTACTTTGGATGGAGACCGAACTGGGATGGCGGCATCCAGCAGCCAGATGGCAGCTGCTGCTAAGGTGAATATCAGAAAAACATCAAGATGGACATGGGCAGCACTGCCAACACTGATCGTTTACCAGGTGACATAGGTACTCACATGTCAACAGAGACATATTTGAAATGACAAAACAATGAAAATAGATGCATCTTTTGCACAATTGGGCTATAGATCCATAAAACATGAAAAAGTTTTTCACAGCAGAACTGGAGACATTTGATGAATTATATTATACAATTTTAGACATTACTCACACAAACAGATGTGACACACATTTCTGCTTTAATGCCTTTATTTCTTTATCTATTTAGTAAATCAAAGAATAGGAATGAACACATTGTTTTCTACCAGTAAATGTGCGACAATCTGTTTTCATGTTCCAATGAATGAGATTTGAGCTAGGAACTGCAGTGTGATGAAGGGGAGACAATGATCCAGATGTTTCTCCTGAGAGGTGTCTTCTCTGTCAGCAGAGCAGCGCCTCACACCAGGTGTTTTCCGAACTGGTGGCTCCATTCTCAGTTTCCTGATTGGTTGACCAGAGTGGCTCATGAAAATTTGCATATTCTTTTTTTCATGAATGGAAAGCTTGTGTGAATGAATGAGGGGAACTCAGCATTTACACACAGATGACTTGGGTTAATGCATGCCCACACGCTTCAAGAAATATGAGTAATGCATTTGTAGGTTTTAGGATATGCCATGTTCTACACTGAAATGTACAGGGTTCTTAATAATAGACCTTGTTACTCTGACTGACAGCTAAGCTCAGAGGTGTGGCCAGAGTTGGTGGGCGTGAGTCCGTTGCAGCCTGGATATTCCGATTGTTGCCACAATTACTTCAGAACAAATTTCAGGGGGAGGGTCACACATCTGCGGCTCAATATGTTACCAGGTACAAACACACGCACACAAATACACAACTTCACATGTAGAATCATTTGGCTGTATGTCCATATGTGTTGGAATCCTTGTTTTCACTGGCATTTTCTTTTTTTTTTTGTCTTCAGTCTGTTCCACATTGTCACCCTCACTTTACTCCAAAACCTGCAGACTTCTTAATAAATCTTGACTCACCTGTTGTATGTTACTTTGATCTTCCTTATCCGTAGATGTGTGTGTGTGTATGGATCTACTTGTCCACAGATGGAGGGATTGCTCGCTTGCGAGTGTATGGTGTTGGGCTCAGGGATTGGTCAACTGTTTCTACCAATCAGCTTGTAGACCTGGTGGCTCTGACCAATGGGGGAATGTGCCTTGGCTACAGCAATGCCCACTTTGGACATCCACGGAACATGATTGGTTTGAATAAAGTCTAGTGTGTTTTCTGAACTCATCATGTCAGCTGTAAAGAATTCTGATTGAGAAAGGTGACCATGGTTTTTCAGGCTTGGAACGTGCTGCCAATATGGCTGACGGATGGGAAACAGCTCGCAGACTGGACCGACCCAAGGAGTTAAAGGTTTGAGCAAATGCCTTGAGCAGCTGCAACCTTTCATACTTTTCTAGAGTTTTTCTAATGGTTCCGTTAATTTGAGGCTGTTGATTTCAGGATTTGACACAATAATTTCACAAAAATGCAAAAAAAAAAATTCCATGCTAAATGCACAAACCCTTTATTTTTGCATTATTTTATTACAGTTCTCCATATACAACATTCACATTTCTCCTTACAGGTTTAGACAAACTATTGGTTCAAAAAATAATGGAGATTTATTTGGAGTTACATTTCTTTTATTTTTTATTTCCTTCCAGAAGTATTTTGCAGTTATAAATGATATCCAGAAATTTAAATATGTCTTTCCTTTGCAAACTATGTTTCTGCATGTAAAAAGTTTTACAGCTGTAAAAATTGTATTAAAATTTGTAAAAACATTTTCTGCATTGAAAAAAAGAAGTTCACCTCTTCAAAAAACAGCACAAAAACAAGTGTTTTAGCTAGCCAAATCAAATTCCGTGATTTACTGATTAATTCTAATGTTCTAATGTTGAGTTCACACCAAACCTGTTTCACTCAGCTGCGGGATCTAGTTTCCATATTGACTCAAACTTCAAACCATTGAGTGTATACCCAGAACTGGACAAAGTGGGTGCAATATCATTATGGCTCCAGGAAAAATGAAGCCAACTCAGTCACCATTATTCCACAACATGGATGAGCCAGTTGACAATGATTGGTAGGAGTCTGTTTAAGTCAACATTTCTATGGCAACTATTGTCACCAGTCATGAGTAAGCCTGTTGGAAGTCCACCAAAAGCAGTCTCAGGAGAATCTGTCAATCAAATGTTCAAGGTGGAGCCAGTACGTTCCAAATGCTTTTACTGAGGCATTTGATTGGTCAGTTTATAACTTGAATAACTAAAAAAAAGAGCTTATGGAAAAAAAATAATAATTAGCAAAAAGATGTTAAGAAAAAGGTGTAACCCAAATGGGGACACTTATATATTCAGATTGTCATTTAGCAGTTTAGTTTAGCTAGTATCAGAAGATCTTGGTTCATCTCAGGGAGGGAGGTGAAGAGCTCAAACAACACACAGACACAAAAATAATTGTACGGTGCAGGAGTGAAAATTTATATAGTTGACCCCAAAAGACATTTACAATATATACATATACAACAACACACAAACACACAAGACGTCTACAAATGTTCAAAGAGTTCATGAGGTCCCAGCTGATCGCTGTAACTCAGAGAATTTAGTCCCGATCTTATTGTCCAGGAAAAAAGAGATGCACTGTGTCTTTAGTAGAGGCAATGCGAGGTGTTAAGTGGGAGAGGACAGGGCCACTGCACCTCTTACCGCACAAGTTATAGAGGATTCCAAGCAGCTCACCATCGAAGGACAAGATCGAGTGGAGATGGAACCTGGCCTGTATGGGACAGGACCAGAGTAAACATGCGTCATGTTCACATAAATAGATAAACATTCAATTGTCCAGTTTCAATAACTTAGTACATGTACAATTTTTAAATAGACAATTCATCAGAGTACTCTAATTCATAAATGATCAAATTAATACTGCACCATGACTCTAAATATAATGCATTTATCATCAGAATAACGTTTAAACACTTCGACATAAAATGCAGAGTTCACATAATAAATGTTGATACAAATAGATACAAAACAACATGGGTTTAGCTCTGACAGGCCGGAGGCTAGCGCTAGCATGCTAGCTCCGGAAAACGTAAACAAAGTCTTGAACTTACCAGTTCCCTCTTAAATGCAACAAATCGTGCAAACACAATCTCTGGACACACGAACAAACGTTCCTGGAAGTTGAAACCATATCAGTCGTCATAATACGGAGTACGGTTCAGAATGGAATGACATGAATAGCGTACCTGTTGCAGTAGCTCCAACTAGCTTCCTACGGCAGCCTGTACGGCGCCATTTTTAAAGAGGCAACGAAGGTCACGTGAGAACTACCGGGAGTACGCAAGTCTCGCGATAGCACGCAAGCAGTCGGTCAGAACAGACAGAGGAAAGCAAATACCCGGGTTACAAAGGTATTAGAGCAATAATAGCTATTTTGAACATAGAATGACTGAGTAACAGCTGTTTATTTCTCTATAGAAGTCTATGGGATATTGGCTTCTTGGAGCCAGCAGGTACTTCCTATTTGAAATGCAAGGGAGGGGGGTTCACTCTATCCAGTTCTATATATACTGTCATTGGTTAAGACATAGCAAGAGGGCTTGCTAGGCCATTTCAGTCTCATGAGTCCAGACATGGCAACGTCTTTACTGGCACCTGTGGAGCTCTCCAAAACAAATATGCCCAATTTTATCATCACCAATATCCTTCATAATGTAGCAATAGGCTTGTTAAAATAAAGGTTAGTGGTTGCTCCTACAATAGTCAAATAAGGTCAAATTTGGCGGAGGCAAGCCAAATTTGACATGCAAATTGTACTTAGTGTGAATGTAGCAAAACAGATCTTTCATTTTTTGTAGTTACATTTTGTTACTAGAACCTTGGATTACTTTGTATTGCCAGTCTGTCATTAAGGACATGGCCTCTTGACTGCAGTGAACTGAACCATAAAAAAGAATTTGATAAACCAGATGTCTTTCAAGATCACTGCAGTCAAGAGAGAAAAAAGACAAATCCAACCTCTAACATCTTAAATTTTAAAGGGGCCCTATCATGGTTTTCTTAAGCCTATCAGAGTGAACTATAGCCATATATAAGATCATATATTACCTTTGGATCACAAAAAAATGAATTATTTATGAAATATTATTTATATTTTGTGAGTTTTTCCCTACCCAGAAGTAAAACGGCTTGATTCCTGCCGCTGCAATCCATTTAATGACGTCATCCCAGAGTTTGTGACAGCATCTCTGTATTTCTCCCACAAACCCAAACTTCTTCAAAGATGGATGCACATAACATTTATCTGCCTTTAGTAGGCCTAGCCATCGCTATACTCACACTTCACAACACACATGCAGCCTCTGGACAGCTGTGCTGGGTTGGGGGGGTGGAGGGGGTCTTAAAGGAGCGCCAAGGAAAAAATAACAAACACCTGTTTGAGCTGGAATTTATTGAAGACAGCTGGAAGATATACGGTATTCTGCATCTAAAATGAACATGTTTTTGCTGATCATCACTGGATAAGGGGATAAATAGAGTTGTGTTAGTCTGGAGGTGTAGCTGTCAGAGCAGACTCTTCCTGCATGGAGCTGTTGGCATGATCTTAAGTCAGCACGTTTCCACCTGCACGTTTTCTTGGGTATGGGAGGGGCTGCCGCAGACAGTGCAGGTTTTTAGAGGATTACTCTTAAATGCATGAACTGATCAAAATAACGTTTTGGAGTTCTTTATAGAGAGGAATGAACAGTAAAATGCATTTAACCTTCCTCTTGTGTTCGCTTTCTGCT
>NW_023416878.1:168116-177946 GCF_002922805.2 Oryzias melastigma | reverse complement strand
GGCGACCCGAACACCAGAGGAAGGTTAAAACCTCAAAAAGTAGAATTTTCATGGTAGGGCCTCTTTAAAGTATACTTTAATTCACAAAAGGATGCATGATAATGTAGAGGTTATCACTCTCGCCCCACAGAAAGAAGGTCCTGGTTCAAATCATGGCTGGGTTGTTCTGTGTGGAGTTTGCATGTTCTTCTTGTGCATGTGTGGGTTTCCTCCAGGTACTATGGCTTTCTCACACAATCAAAAAGCATGCTTCATTGGTTGATTGCTTCAAGGTGTACCCAGGGGTGAAAGTAAGCCGGAATGGTCCGGAGCGGCGTTCCGGTAAAAGAATTGGAGGTGGAACGCCGCTCCAGCTGGAGACATCAGCTGTGCAGCCGGTTTTTAATGTACAACACATGACAGAGGCAGTGGTCGCTCTAAAAAAATGACTCTCAAACTGACAGCAGGCGGTGCTTTGTTTGGATGTTTGCATTGTTTTTAGTGGCACATCGACCAGTTGATGTCACCTAATTTTCAATGTGAATGATACATGGAGGAGCAATGGGACAAGAACAATAAATGATTCATAAACCTCTCATCAGTATTGTTATCAGTTTAAATAGAATATGAATTTATTTCAAGACAGAAAAAGTAAATGGTGACATGATGAAATAAAGTAGTAATTTTTTTCAAAGAAAATGTAAAGAAAGAACGTGCAGAGAAAAATGAATCAGATGTTTAAGAGGAAGATCAAAGTGAGGATGAAGATGAGCAGACCAAACCTTCTAAAGGAGAGGATGAAGAGGAGAGATCTGAATTTCCTAAAGAATGCCATTCAGACACCAGAACCATCAAGCAAAGATGACTTTTCTATATTGCCAGATTCTCCTTCAATCTGGACAAATGAACAGTATGATCAGTTTAAAGACAAAAATGAATGGATCTTAAAATATTGGACATTGGTGGTGGTGGTGGTGGGGTAGTATTGGCATAACAAAAAAATCTACTTTCAGTGCTGGGTTTACCCCACCTTCTCCCTACAGGTGGACAAGTGCGGAATCCTGCAGGTGCCTGGTTATGAGTGGGCAGTGTTTCGCTTGGGTCACCCTGGGGTCATAAGCAGCATTGAAGTGGACACCACCCACTTCAAAGGTGTATCCACACTTCCTCTTCTTCCTCTCATTCCTACTTAGAGCCCCGGTCCCACTGGCTTTTACCGCCATCCCACGGCTGGAGCACGGAAAAAATGTCATCCCCGGGGTACAGACGCTGTTAGCAGTGGACTGGTAGTGCAACTGCCGAGATGTGGGCACGGAATCAACGTGCATACACAGGGTACAACATTTGGCCGCCATTACATGCGGAAAGAATTTTTAAACTGCACAAAAATTGAGACTGCGGGTGACTGCGTGTGGTACCAACGCTACCGCCGCGCAATGGCTGTGAAACATCAGTGAAACTGGAGTGTCAGTGTTAGATTGGGCCATGGCGTGAACCCCGGCGCTTGGACGCAGAAATTCTGTGTTCGTGCACAACTGTAGCACGGCCGTTTCCCCGGCCAATGTGCATTTGTAGCACTGCTTACAGCGTCTGTTTAGCAGCTGAGCATGGGAGGACACGCTTACATGTGATTAAGCAGTGCTCTGGCAGTGGACTGGACTCCAGTGTCTGTATTGCTGCTATTCCACCAACATGCATAAAGTTGGCGCGTCTAAGCACGTGTGGCAGATTTTCCAAGTTTTTTACCTGTGATATGGCTGTCAAATCCTGTGGGACCGGGCCTTAAAGCTAATTAGAACATGACATTTGCATTCAGGTAACTTTCCGGACTCCTGCCGGATAGAGGCATGTTTGCTGACCCAGGAAGAGGAGGGGCACTTCATAAGGACCAGCTGGAATTCGGTGAAGTGGGAGAAGCTTCTCCCCTCGCAGAAGGTGATTTTAACAGTCATTACTAGTTTGTTGTGTTGGGACTTTAATAAATGTGTCATTCTCTGTTGCAGCTCCATCCTCATTGCAGGCATCAGTACAGTGCTGCAGACCTCACACTGAGCATGGTCTTCTCTCACATCCGACTCATAATCTCACCAGACGGGGGTGTCAGTCGCCTGCGGCTTTGGGGTCGACCCACACCACTTAATGTAGTTCCCACCAATCTGAAAATGCAGAGATCAAAACTGTGAGAAGATACTGAGATCCATCAGAAATGACCATCTGATTTTATAATTCAGAAAACCCTTGTATTGGTTATGTTTCATTTGAAATTACTTACATCTTTCCACACTCATGCAACACTGCTGTTCACCTTTTGTAGGTTTCCTGCAATTGGCAATAATTACAGTAACCTGTAATGATCCTAACCACCTATAGTCCAAAAGCAGAATTTAAAGGTTGATTGGTGACTCCAAATTGCCTTTTGGAAGTGAATGAGTGTGGAACCTCCCTTCACCCTGAGGCAGCTGGGTTAGACCCCAGATTCTCTGTGACTCAGCACATGACTCAGCAAGAAAATACGGTGGACAGAATAAAATGCCTCTAAAAATGTGAATCAACGCTTTTGTATTGGTCAGAGATTTGCTTGCATATTTTTCCTGTAAAATGGAGTATGAGATGTCTTGAAATATTGCATGTAATCATGAAAACCTGCAATCAGATTCAAGCAAAGTAGAGAGTAAAAAAGTAATCAACTGGACTTGGTTTTATTTTAGAAGATGTTTCACCTCTTCTCTGTGATGTTTTCTCAATTCTGAAGAAGTTGACAGCTTTTTGAGATGTCACTGTGGTGGAGTCTTTCTGGATAGTTCTGAATCTATACACAACATTAATAATGCCAAACTAGTTTAGTAACCACCTGTAAAATAATCCTCAATAGGTTGGAAAGGAAGGAGCAGAATTACACATTAGAATTTAACAGTGCTCTTACTGTTAAAATTGAAAAACTGTTTTAATGACTTTCACTCTTACACAAGAGGCTTAGCATCACTCGGTCTGCCTATTTCCATCTTCGTAACATTAACCGTCTGCACCTCTCTCTCACTGTTCACTCCGCTCCTATCTTAGTTCACAGTCTAGTCACTTTGCGTCTAGATTACTGCAATTAATTTCTTTCTGGTCTGCCATACAAAACTCGCAATAAACTGCAACTGGTCCAGAACTCAGCTGCCCGCTGTAACAAAGAGGCTGAGGCATTGAGATCCATATGCAACAGAGTTTAATGGCACAACGTCCGACAAGAGCAAAAGCAAGGTGAAGTCAAACTCCAGGCAAAGGTCAGACAAGGAGCGAGCAGGAAACAGAGGTCAAAAACACAAGGAAGCAATAAGTAGAAACTGCTCAGAGTTGTATCAGTGGCAAATACAATACTTCACACAGAACAGAGTCCAGAGAGTGACCAAGGCCTTGTCCACACGTAGGCGGGTATCTTCTAAAAACAAATATATTTTTATATGTTTTGTCCTATCATCCACACAAAACCGAAGATTTAAGTCAGTGAAAACGGTGCATTTGGAAAACTCCGGCCAAAGTGAAGATTTTGGAAAACTTCGGTTTTGCGTCTGAGTGTGGACATAAATAACCGGTGATTTACGTTTTTAAACATCACTTTTTGCGACAATTAATGCATAAACGTCAGTACTAGCTGCGTTTCCATTACACATTGCGCAAAACTTTATCAAAACTCAAGGAATTTAGAAAAAACATTGTTTAGAAATGACACTGTTTCCTTTAAATCATCATTTTGCGATAAAGCACAAACCAACTCATGCAATAAGTCATGAAAAACCCAACATGAATGAGAATAAGTGTTTTTTTTTATTTGATTCACTAAAAAAGGAGATTGCGGTGACGTCACAGCTCTGTCTGGAGTCTATTGACAGTCTCAGGTGCACGTGAGAAACCTGTTCAGTGGTTTTTAAAATAAAATAACCATTCCAGCAAGTAAGCTGCTGGACCTTTTTCTGTTTAAAAACACGACGAGATCCATTTAAGTTTCTGTACCTGCACTCGCGCTTTTCCTCAAACGAGACTTCAGCATCTTCAGACTCCAAGCTGCAGAAGTGTAGCTGCAGATGAAGCGATGAGGAAATCTTGGTGATTTTATTATGGAGGAGCTGCACGATTCCCTATGAAACGCAACTTATAATGAGCTGTGAAGGTGTTGGATCGCTCCTGCCGCCCGCTGTGTTGCGCTCAGGACAGACAAAGAGGCGCATGTATTTCGAAAAAAGTCTTTCCATTATAGTTTTGTGAAAAATGTGTGTTTCGATATTCCCCAAATACCACCTCCTCTAAGAGCAAAAACTTTTATTTCGAAAAATGCGAGTTTTTTCGAAATTGTGGTGTTTCCATTAGGAGAATTTATTATCGAAATTCCAATTTCCGAAATTTCAGAGTTAATTAAAACACTGTCAACTACTGTTCTGGTAAGCTCATAACCGCGTCTAAGAGTGCAAGTATGCGGGGATGGAATTATTTTTAAGACAATCATGTGTGGACGCAACAGTCAGCAGATATGCGTTTGTAGAAATACCCGCCTATGTGTGTACATGGCCTAAAATACAGAGGATAATGAATGATGAGAACCAGCTGGTGGTGATGTGGCAGGAATGTGACAGGTGAGGACAGAGCTGGTTAGTTTTCAGGCAAGAGCTCCCTCTGGTGGTCAGAGGTGAAGATGGATGGCTGATCCCTGAACTCCATCATTTCACCATATCACCCTCGTCCTCCAGCAACTACACTGGCTACCCATTAAATTCAGAATCCAGTTCAAACTCCTTCTTCTCACTTTTAAATCCCTTCACAACCTGTCTCCTCCCTACCTCACCGATCTTCTCCATATTCCCACTCCCATTCTCTCCGGTCTTCTGCTTCTCTCCACCTCACTGTACCCCTGTCCATCTGGTTACCATGGGGAGCCGAGCCTTCACCCGCTCAGCTCCCAAACTCTAGAACTCTCTTCCCCCTGACCTCCGTAATATCAACTCTTATCCCTTATTCAAATCCAGACTTAAAACCCACCTGTTTAAATCTGCCTTCGCACTTTGACCCAGTACCCACCAATTTTCTGTTTGTTGATTTTATTTTGTCTTGCTTTTAATTAAATTCAATTAAATTCAGTTTTATTTATATAGCCCAATATTCCGAACAATGGCATCATTGAGCTTCATAGTCATAAAATATAAACAATAGCTAATTGCTAAACTAAACGGACTAAATAAAACTTTTATCCCTGCCCTTAGACCCTCCCTCCTGGTAAGGTAAAACTAAAAAAAACCTGATTCAGAAAAAAAAGAAGAAACCTTAGGGATGCTCACCTGAGGGAGAGATCCTATCCCAGGACGGACAGGAGATTTACCAGAACTGTTAAAGAAGAATTAACTTATCTAACTCTACAACTATATGTTTAAATAGTCTAGCAGATGAGCTTCATCCAGACGGGCTGAAGGACAGCTGAGGATGTGAGATGTGCCAGAGTCGAAGTCCACTGCCGGGAACAGGAACACCGACGAGTCTCCCAGAAACTGAAATCTCTCCCGTTCTCCCCGGAGGGGAGTGGGAAAGAGGGAACAACATATGAATCACACCTTACCATCAAATGCATACAGAACAAGTCTATGATACATAACTAATTGAAAAATAAATAATAAAAAAAGAGGAGAGGAGAAGTAGATGAAAATAGAGGACAGAAGCCCAGTCCACCATACTTTCCCCAGCTTCTAACTTCTAGCAGCCTTCTATGTTAATATGTAGAGAATCTACCTATTTTTTGCATTTCAACCATATATTGGAGGAGCGAATGTGTGAATTATAGTAATTATTTACCCAAACTTCATTACAGTACGAGAGCATAATGTTAATTATCCTATGATTACTAGCTAGCCTGGCAACAGTCCTGTTCAAAGAAGAATATCTTAAGGCTAACTTTGAAGGTAGAAACTGTGCTGGCCTCTCTGACATGAGCTGGGAGCTTATTCCATAGAACAGGGGCTTGGTGGCTGAAGATTCTACCTCCAACTGTACTTTTAGAAATTCTAGGAACTACAAGCAGTCCAGCATTTTGTGAACGAAGTGTTCTGACTGGTTGGTAAGGAACTATGAGATCTCTAATATAGAGCCTTATAGAATAGAATAGAATAGAATAGAATAGAATAGAATAGAATAGAATAGAATAGAATAGAATAGAATAGAATAGAAAATACTTTATTAATCCCTTTGGAAGTCCTCAGGGAAATTCAGGTACCAGCGTCCGTACAGCACACAAATGGAGTAAAATACAAAAATAAGTAAAATAGAATAACAAAATAAAGTAAAATAAAATAGAATAGCAAAATAAAGTAAAATAGACTGAATATAAAGTAAAATAGACTGAATATAGCTAAATATGCAATAGAAAAAAATATAAATAATGCAGAAAATCAACATTGCACGATACCCTGAGTGTTTGTACATATTGCACTGGTAAGTATTGGTAAGAGTGGGTTAACAGGAAGATTTTTAACTTGATCATGGATTCAACTGGGAGCCAGTGGAGTGAAGTTAACACAGGAGTGATGTGTGCATGAATTCAGTTTCTCTAAGTGGTCATTCTGGTCTGGTTTAATGGATAAATACAGCTGTGTATCATCTGCATAACAGTGAAAATGAATGCTATGTTTCCTGATTATGTTTCCTAAGGGCAGCATGTAAAGCGTGAACAGAATGGGCCCTAGAACTGAGCCCTGTAGCCCTGTTAGCTCCGTAGCTAACTCGAGTACAATGAGAGGACTGTCCATTTACATTAACAAACTGGTATCTATCAGATAAATAGGATTCAAACCACTGGAGGGCAGATCCCCTGATCCCCATGTCATGCTCTAGTCTCTGGAGTAAGATGCTGTGGTCGATGGTATCAAAGGCTGGGCTGAGGTCTAACAGGACCAGAATAGAGATTAGTCCCTTTTCTGAAGCCACTAGCAAGTCATTAGTAACTCTGACTCAGATTTTGGTGACGTTACATTTATTTTCAAAGAAGTATTTTCATTTTATTTTTTATAGTGCCGTTCTTACTTTTATTTTTATCTAGCATGAAAGAGATATATTATTGTGTTTCGATTACTACCAAACTAGATTCTAAATTTGGCAAAAGCTTAGAAAAAATCTGTAATTTTCAATGCCAGGTAAGCAGTTTGACAGAAAGGTGAGGCAGCACATCTGTCTGAAAATCCCTTCAAAGTTCAGTTGACAGTGTTTTAAATGTTCTAACGCGGTCACGTTTAATCTCAGGAAGTACTATGATCATACTGTACATGGTAGTGTTTTGTGAAAACTGATTGGTGTTTTTAGGAAGGCAAACTTACATACAGTGTAAGACAATTCGACAACAGCAGAAATAGTACGCTGAGATTTGCAAAGTTAGTGATGAATTCAGTTAGCCACAACCGAAAATGAAAGATTGGTCTTATTTTATAAAAAAAATGCCAGTTTTTTTCGAAATTGTGGTGTTTCCTTTAGGAGAATTTACTATCGAAATTCCAATTTGCGAGATTTCAGAGTTAATGGGAATGCGACGATTGATTATCTCGTTAAGGAGAAAACGATAAAAAAAAGAAAAAGTTGGACACGCCGTTTTTGGCTTCAGAAATAATGAACATCTATTTTTAAGATGTTTTAATTTTTAATTCTTTATAAAGACAGGTGTGATTTAAAAAAATTGCATCACAATAAAATTAAAATTTTGAGCAGCTCTCAAGTGAGTTGTGCTATTTTTAGAAGAGACCTGCGGGCGACTGATGAGGTGCTTGCGGGCGACCTGGCGCCCGCGGGCGACGTGTTGGTGACCCCTGCCTTAACGGAATGAGCAATCTAGTAAGTGTTTAAGTACTGTTGTTGTTTTGTTGTATACATATTAGGACGAGGGTTAACCCTTATGCTATCTTATGGGGTCCAGATGACCCTTATGTTAATGTATGATCCCTCCCATGACAGAGTTGGACAGGATTTCATGTCTATCACGGACACCATTGAAGATTAAAAAAAAAATTCTTAAGGAAAAAATAAAAGTTCAGCGCGGTGTCCTGTGGGGTCCAGATGACCCCACTTTAAATGTAAACATTACTAGTATTGCACAAGGGTTTACAAAGTTACAGGCAGGGCTCCAAAAAACGATTATTTTAACAGACGACTAATCAGCGATTATTTTTTTTGATTAGTCGACTAATTGGGTCATGGGCAAACTAAAGTGGATGTAAAGTACTCATCTTAATCATCATTAGCTTAAAACTAATAGAAAGTAAAGACAATTTAGATAATAGTTTATTAAACTTTCTAAGGAATCGTGTTGCTTCTGTCCTTCATCAGATTCTGGTATTAAAACAAGATTAAATCAAGTGAGATCGGCATCTGAAACAAGGAACTATTTTTAACCAAAAATAAAGTTTTGGTCTCGCTGACTAAAATATGAAAAAGTATTTTTTTCGGTGCTGAACGCTCACTTTGTTAAACTTTACTACACTCTGATTCCACTTAATACAAAGTAAGGACTATTAAATAAGTCGTCGATTACTCGACTAATCGATTGTTTTGACAGTCGATTAGTCGAGTAATCGATTATTTTGATAATCGATTAGTCGATTAATCGCGGCAGTCCTAGTTCCAAGTAGAGCTTCAATGAGCATCAATAAGAAATGGGAGTGAAACAGAAATGTTTTAGAGCTAAGAATCCACTAAAAGCAGCAAATAAACAGAATAATATATTGTTTTTGTATTTTCTCACCCTTGTATTGTTTCTACTGTTTCTCTCTTTCAGATCCAGACCAGGTCTGAGAGCTTCAGACTCTTTGAAACCTCATTGGAGAGAGACTTCACCGTAGCCAATCTTCACCACCGGGCCAGCAGGAGCTCTTCCCTGGGTGCGGTGTGTTCGTGTCATCGTTCTGCCTTGCTGCCATGAACCACGCATCTAAACCACATCGCATGTTTCAGAAGCAGAAGATCAGGAGGGTTCCAGGACCTGATGGAGTGTCTCCATCCTGTCTGAAAGTTTGTGCTGACCAGCTGGCTCAAACTTTCATCCGCCTCTTCAACAGCTCCACCATCATCCTGGTTCCTAAGAAGTCCCCTCTCACATGGCTAAATGACGTGGACGATGCAGTCAACATAGCTCTCCACTACATCCTACACCACCTTGACTCTGCAGGGACCTATGCATGTGTAGCAGTGGTCTGTGCAGCTGCACTCAATCTCCCAATCACTGACAACCTGGGGCAGGATATAAAAATGGTTTGGCTCACCCTATGGGAGTCTAATGCACTGTGCCCAGCCACACCTACTTCTTGTTTGTCAGCTCTCTGCTGGTTTGGGTAAGGTCAGCCTTGCTGTCTCCTGTTGGGATGAACTATGATCTGGGTTTTAACTTGTCTTCATATGTTCTGTCAGCAAACAAAGCCCTCCAGTAACTGGAGAGGCTGTTCTGCTGGATCATTTTCCCTCCAGCCGTTCAGGTGACATGGAGCATTTTAGGTATTTAGACCTATGCCTGTTGACTTTTAATTCTTAACTGCACTTTTATTTGTTTCAGGTGCAGAGAGGGCACCACTGTTGTGTTTTATTTACTGTTTTGTTTTGTTTTTAAGCTGTTGTCACAGCCCCTACCGCCAATTTTAACCGCACCATAGACATGTAGGGCCGCTGGTGGGAGGGTGACGGGGCATCTCTGCGAGAAATCAGGAGATGCCCTGTTAAGGCCTTCTCACCAATTTTAACTGCACCCCCTTAGTACACACACCTTTAACACCACAAATATACACTCTAACAAGCAAACACGCATGCATCACACAAGGAAGGTGGGACCTTCGACCTTCTGTCCCCTACCCCAT
>NW_023416878.1:152338-166981 GCF_002922805.2 Oryzias melastigma | reverse complement strand
CGCCCCTCCCCTAAGCGGCTTCAGGCTTCCGGCCCGCCCTCCCCTTCAGCGGCTTCAGGCTTCCGGCGCGCCCTTCCCCTCAGCGGCTTCAGGCTTCCGACGCGCCCTCCCCCTCAGCGGCTTCAGGCCAGCAACATATAACATATAACCAGCAACTTTTTCATTCATTATTATTAAAAATGTGAGAAATCCAAATTAATAATATTATTAATAATAATAATAGACTAATAATTATAGATCATAATATAAAAAAGAAATTAAAAAAACATTTTTTTTTTCTTCATTTAGTCTAAAAACATCATTGTTATTGTCACTTAAACTAACCGACATTTTTGTTTGTTTATGAGGGAGAAAATAAAGGAACATTATTTTTATGGTTGAGAATCTTCGTTTCTGGAAACTTTTAAACTTTTGACCGTCCTCGACCGGAAGTAGTCAGACTGTGTGATCACATTCTAGCTTTACGGAAGTCATTCGGGGCCCAATTAAAAAAGGGTCCGGGTGGTTTGTCCGAACCTACCTGAACCCAAACCTTGACGCGGCACTGACGCGGGTCGGGTCCCCAAATCCTGCTGATCGTCCGGTTCCGGGATCGTTCCGTGCACTGGAAACGTTGATATTTCGCGATTTTGGAGTCCCTTTTGGGGAGAAGTCCTGCAAAATAGACTAACTACGAACTGTATGTCCAAAATAAATATATATCCTGATAGTAACGGGTGCATTTCTCGCTAGAAATATTGTCAAAATAAAGATTAGTCCACAAAATATTTTATTCTGAGGGATTTTCCACCGAAAAAAAGTGAATATCCCACCGTGCTTTTGCTAGCGACAGGCAGAAACTCAAAAGTCACGTGATCAGTCACGTGATCAGGAGCAGCCCCCGTAGAAATGAATGAGAAAACGAGACGTAGAAATTCCACAATTTCGACCCGTTTTTTGTGAAACTGCTACGTTTTTCCCAGTGGACAAACGTGGGTACTGAACATTTTTGTAGGAGACTGGGTTGCCCCGAGACAGAAACACTTGGCTGAGTCAGCCCCCACCATCCTTCATGGAGAGCTAGTAGAATTTGTCAGCGAGTACAAATACCTGGGAACCATCTTTGATGACCTGCTGAGGTTCTCCTCCAACACGGAAGCTATCTTAGCAGTAAACGCTTTCACAAATCAGAGACTATGTTTGACATAATCTTTATCATTCAAAGCATAATTTAATCCAGGTTTGAGCTGTCTAAGTCCTGTAGTTTTTGAACAGGGCCTGTTCTTATGTGGTCAGCAGTGGCGGTTTTAGGCACGGGCAATACGGGCATCTGCCCGGGGAGCCGATTCAAAGGGGGCGGCATCTCACCGCTGGGAGGAAAAAATAATCTGCGCAGCTATGATCGTCTACTACCTGTTATGTGTTGAACAGCCTGAAATCAGCGAATTAGCGCCCTCTGCTGGTGCAGGCGCCCCTGTCCGCTGAGCAGGAAACGGACAGGTGTTTAGAGAGAGGGAGGGGCGGAGGGGCAGTTCAGCTGCGGGTCTCTCCTAAACGAAGAGGACGGATGAGGAAGGAGGGCGGGGTCTACTTTGTAGAATGCTTTATTTTTAAGTCAGTCATAACATGACATTCTATAACCCATGTTTCAATATAGGCGGACCTTTAAATTAACAACCGCCAAACGTTGGTTAAACTTTATTTGGCGGTCAGAAAAGCTCTTTGACTTTGACAGGTGAGTCTCTGTTCTTCATCTCTGAGGCTCAAACACAACATGATGGAGTCTGCTTCTCCTCCACTGCTGGTCACCACAAACATCCATCCCAGAGTTGATTTAAAACATTTATTCCTGACTTTACTGCGCTGATTTAATGGATTTAATTGTCACATTCACCGCGGCACGAGGTGTGTTCAGGGGCTGCGTGGAATTTCCGCACGTATGCACTTGCATTAAGAACTCGCTATTGCTGCATTCAGGTGTGCTGGGAATTTCTAGTATTTGCTCACACTGACCTCAGCAACACAAACACACACTCATTCGGTGCTCCATTTAATTGTGACTCACAACAACACTGATCAGTATTACACACAATTATGCAAAAATGTTTCACATATTAAGCATGTTTTTATATGCATAACATTAAAAAAATCTTTAAAATAATTATATTACTGTTCTTAACTAATTTTAATCTTTACTCTTCTATGATTGAAAAAAACATTTGTGATTTGAACAAAGTCAATTCCTTAAAAAAATGTTAAAGACATTAAAAAATGACTAGAAATAAACCTTAGGGCTTTGATGAAAAGTTGATGCTTAAGGAGTGTGTTCATCTAAAGGTTCAGAGAAAAGTTCAAATTTAAGGGAATAACGGTTTTGATAAACATACAACTTCTTTATTAGACAAATGTTTGGCTTGTATAAATCTAATATGGCTGGTAGACTTTGGATGTCATAACTAAACATGTTTTTAACATTGGATTGAAGAGCAACATGACTGATTTTTCTTCTCTGGAGTACAGATTAATATGGTAATTTAAATGTTCAAATCGTGGATGTTTTTTTAACCATAATATTTTCTTATATAGTTTTATTTATAATGTATATTTGTATTATAGTACGTACTGATAACTGTTATTATGCTGCACAGCATTGTGTTAAATGTCTGTTGTATGTTGTTTTCAATTGTTATTTTAGGAAAACATGGCAACGGACAAACAAAATTCAGTTCAGGAGGGGGGCGGGGGCGGCTGGGGAGGGTCTCACCCGGGGAGTAATTCAGTGTAGAACCGCCACTGGTGGTCAGAGTATAAAAAATACGATAAAAATCATTATATTTCACATTTTCACAAATCAATAAAAGCTTTCACAAATCATAGACTATGTATTAGATAATTGCTATTATTCAAAGCATAATTTAATCCATGCTTGAGCTGTGTAGGTGCTGTACTTTTTGAACAGGACCTGTTTTTATATGGTCAGATTACAAAAAATGCGATAAAATCATCCAATTTTGTATTTTCACAAATCAGTAAAGCTTTCACAAATCAGAGAATATACTTTATTTATTATTTACTATCTAAAGCATAATTTAATCCTCGTTTGAACTGTCTAGGTGCAGCAGTTTTTGAACAGGACCTGTTCTTAGGTGATCAAGGGGAAAAAATGCGATAATAAACATCCTATTTCACATTTTCACAAATCAGTTAAAGCTTTCACAAATCAGAAACTGTGGTTGATGTAATCTTTACTATCTACAGCATAATTTAATCCTGGTTTGAACTGTCTAGATACAGTAGTTTTCGAACAGGACCTGTTTTTAGGTGGTCTGAGTTCGAAAAATACAGTGGAACGCTCTCGCGAAACTCAAGCTGTGAATCGGAAGCCAACTTCAGCGTCGTAGACCACGACGGAGGTTCCTCTTTCCCCGCCTCTACGTCTGCGCGTGCCCAGGTGAGGCTGCGGCAGGACGCACGAGTGTGACGCGCCTCACCTGAGCTCCAGGCTGCTTCCTGTCAGCTCCCCAGAGATCCCGCAACGCGCAGATTCTACTGGGTTCGGCTCAAGTTCGCGATGCCGGACCTGATCAGCGTCTCCGACTTTGTGACAGAGACCAATGAGGACTTCAAAGCTCCGACCACCTCCAGCTTCACCACCCGAATGCCGGAATGCAGGAGCACGGTGACTGCCCTGGAGGAGGTAATCACGACGTTTTTCCTCATCGGTTCCTCAGACGGGTTCGCAGATTAGTGCGGAACCGTGCACTGTGGTCAAGGGAGAATAATCATAAAAAGTTGGACGTTTGGATGGTGACTCTTGACTTTAGTTGAGCCGCTTTCCTGCTTACTTAATTACTGCTCTTTAATGATAGGTATTTATCGACATCGATCCACTTCCGGAGTTTGCTCAAGATATGAATATAGGCTCTTTCCCGGACCTTTTTAACCCTTCCACTCTCCTTGTCTTGTTTACATTAAAAGTGGGGTCATCTGGACCCCACAAGACAGTGCGCTGAACTTTTTTTATCATGGATTTTTGAGTTTCACTAATGTCCATGGCAGACATAAAATCCTGTCCACCTTTGTCCACATTTGTCATGAAAGGAATCACACAACAATATGTGGTTGGAGTCATCTGGACCCCAGAGAGAGTGGAAGGGTTTTAAGAAAGAGGAACGCGCTTGCGACAGACGCACTTCCTCATGCTGCAACTCGCTGTTCTGCAAACGTTTCTTCTGCTTTTGTAACTCAGACATGATGAAGTAGAATCTGAAGTACTCTGACAGAAGTTCGGTTCTGTATTTCTCTGGTTTTGTTTTTGCACTTTTCTCTGGAATAGTCGCCACTGGTGTGTTATAAGTGTTGACTTGGCCCAAAAAGTTCAGTTGTTGTGAGGGTAGGGTTGTAGGGTCCATATGGGTCCATTACGCTTTAACAAACCAACAACTCTGATAAAACATCTCGTTTTTCTCTAAGTCTGCAATCAATAAATCTTTCATGTTTGCCAGGGAACCTGAACTCACTGTCCTCCTGTCTTTTAAGACTCTGGATGTCCCGATCAAGTTTTTTTGGGCCCGATACGATTCAGAGTCAAATACTTTTGTAACACATTTAAAAAATGAACAAACTGAACAAACAGATTTGTGTTGTCCCTTATTTATATTTAATTAACCTTCTTTTATCATTAAAAACGTAAATGGAACACTTCTGTGAAGTAGTTTTAATAAACAAGTAAAAATAGAGCAAATATAAACTAGGAAAAAATGCTATTTTCTTGTTATGTAAATGATAATTAGTCATGTGAGAAAGTTTAGTGTTGTGGAGTAAATGGTGGACTTGGTGGACTGTAACGCCGGAGTCACACAGGACGCGAACGGCGTGCGCTTCCATTCGGCGCCCATGTTAACCTATGGCGTCGGTCACACCAAGCGCGGAGCGACGCACAGCGGCGCGGAGGGTCCGCGCGGTGCAGCGCAACGTTTCGGCGTCTGGCCTATTTCTTCCGCGCGACGCGAGCGCTCCGCGTCAATACTGGCAGGAAGTTGCGTCGAAATACATGAGAAAATCCGGTTTATTTTCAAAATAGAACCAATTTTTCACAATAAAACGCAGCGATTGACAAATGTTATCAAGTTTTTGTGTCTAAACAGACAGTAGAGATGAAAATATGCATACAATCAAAACACGCTCACCGCTCCGCGGCGCTATCGCGTCCTGTGTGACTCCGGCGTAAGACTGATTCGGGTTTTGGGTATAAAAGTAACAAGATGGTGTGCAGGTCAGAGCACAGGAAGGTAGGAAAAGATGAGGCTCCGCTTGGCAGGTATTACGAATTTATTCCAGTGCTGAATCTGTATTGCAAAGTCTCTAAATGACAAAGGATGTCTCTTACAATAACATAAAGGGCATAAAAAATACTTAATATAAATTAAATAAAGTATAAAAACAAACAAGGGAAAATGACTGTCATCATAAGCCTAGCGTCCTCATAACAAATGAAATAAATTATCTGCTTTAAACCCAACTTAAATATAATTTCTCAATAAAACAGAAAATTACTGCAGGGAAAGAGGAGAAATGCACGTAACTCCCACGGTGCATTATTAAGTGCCATAAAATCTAAAATCAGGTCATACAATTATTTCTTAAACTCAAAGGAACATTAAGGATTTATTTAGCAACATAGGCGCTGCTAACAAGCTACAAGACCTGCTAGAAAGTCAACATTGCTAGCTTGTGAAACACATTCTCTCAAACTTAAACAGGGAAGGAAAATAAAGGAAACAAAAACTTATGTTTGGTCAATTACTTAAATACTTGAAATACAGCAACTGGGGTGCACAGAAACTAAACTGGACAGGACTCTAACTGTTCTTTCTCTGCTGTCTCCGGCACGTGGTAAAACGAAACTCACAGGATGAACGCACACAAAACCACCAAAGAAGAAAACGCGATGTCGCATCCTGTGACATCATCACAATGGGCTGAGCCTTTGTAACATTTAGTGACTTTAGCTTTAATATCTCTAGAGCTATTGAACATTTTTAACCAAATTGAATTCCTGTACTCATTTAAAATTCTTAAAAATGAACAAGGACTTTGTTTTAGCATGAATTTGATAATGACTAGCTGATATCATTATTAGTTTTCATTCAAGTATATGAGATTCTTTTTTAATGTTATGTGTTGTGTGTGTTGTGTTGCGTATACCGAATCATGGAGCCACCCGCCTTCTTGCTGGTGAACCTCTTATTGAAAAGTTTGCCACGCACACAGACAGCAAGGGGAAACACGACATGCAGCAACACATGAAAACATCCGGTTCTGCTGATGCTGTTGTTATGGTAACCCTAACCTTCAAATGCACCACATCTCCTCCCTCCATACAATAAACGTTCCTTTTTGAAACCCAAGCTTTCAAACTATTGTAGATTTGGTCTCAAGACATTTAAATGTAATAAGTGTCACAGACAGGCAGACAGCTGGTTCCACGTGCAGCAGGTTTATTAACAGTTCACAGAGTAAGCAGGGTCAGACAGGCAGAGGTCATACACGGGCATGGGATCATCCGAGACGAGCGAGAAGAGGAGTCAGAGTCCAGGTGAAGGTCAGGGGCGGGCGGCAGGCAATCAGAGTAGCAGGGTCGGAGGCAGAAGGTCAGGTCCAGGAGTAAACGCTCAGAGATGCAGGCAGGGTGGCACAAACAAATCTTCGCAGAGAGTGAAGTGTGGAGCCAGACTATAAGCTAAGGAGGTGATGAGGTGATGGGGAACAGCTGAGCTGATGAGTCCAGGTGGTGGCAGGTGGTGAGCTCAGAACTCTGGTGAGCGCTCCCTCTGGTGACTGGAGACGGTAGTAGCAGGTTGCTCCATGACAATAAGAAACTACACGTTTTAACGTTTTGTTTGTCTTCAAAGTTTAAAGATGTTTTTTAATAAGTAAGCCTCAATGAGCAAATGTTTTGATGTTGCATGTATAAATATTGTGTGTAAAATACTTTATATGCTTATTGAATATATGATCTGAAGTGTTTCCAAAAAAATATTTTATCTTCTTGTTTTTTGCTGTTTTTTTTTTTTTTACTGATCTAAAACGGTGACATGATCTGAATGAGTGTTATGATCCGTTGCTCCCCTATTGCGGGGTACTTGGATTTGTTTGCTGGCTGTCTAGCAGCATGAAGTCACGTGCCGTGAGGACAGCACAGTAAAAAGACGGATTACACAGCGCTCAAGCAAGCAGACCAAAGTTCAGCAAACAGGAAGGAGCTATTGCAGAGAATCTGCTAATGAGCGACAAAATGAAGCTGCTGAAAAAGAGCAAATAAAAGTTTCAGACGAGCAACCACTGTCGCAGCAACCTTCACATTCATTCGATGCAAGGTCACGGTCATTGAGATTTACAAGGTCGTCTCATCAGTCTTCAGCTAGTTCCGCAGCCACCAGAGCTCATGCCAAAGCACAGGCAGCCCGAGCTCAGCTAGTTTACGCAGAGAAGAAGAACTGAATTGGATGCTAGCCTCCACGTTTTGCAGTGTCAAAAAGCAGTAGCTGCAGGCGAAGCTGAAGCATCAACTAATGAAGAAGCAGCAATCCAAAGCGGGGAGTTCAAGCAGGAGCACCATATTGAAGCTGACGTTCTTTGCCGATCCCAGCGTACAAGTGAATATGTTCAATAACTGCGGATTACTCTCCAGCAAAAGTTCTTCACACCACTTACCTGCAAAAAGAGAAGATAAAGACATCCAAGAGAATGAGAAAAAAATGCGTTGTCAATTTACAACCAAAGCAGAGCAGAACTCACCACAGTCGGACAAAAGAATGAAAGACAAAGCAGCAGGAAATACATTTTCAACCAACCCAAAGCTACAAAATACACCAAGACACACTTCGGAACACGCACATTTCTACACACCTGAACCCAGTGGAGCACAAGACTTTGCCAGGTACCTCATTCCTAAGGAGTTGGTGAGTACCGGACTTTTCCAATATGATGAAAAACCCGAAAATTACTGGGCGTGGAAAGCCTCATTTATTAGTGCAACTAGAGATTTAAATTTGACTGCTAGAGAAGAAATGAATTTGCTAGCTAAGGGTTGGGTCCCAAGTCATCAGAACAAGAGAAAAGACTGTGCTGTACACATTCTTGATCCTTCTGCTTCTGCATATGGCTGAGCAACGTCTTGAAGAATTCTACGGATCACCTGAGGTCATTGAAGATGCACTTTTTAAAAAAGTGGAAGAATTTTCCAGGTTGACTAACAAAGATGGTGTTAAACTCCAAGAACTCAGTGACATCCTATTAGAGCTGGAGTGTGCCAAACAAGATGGCTCGCTACCTGGACTGGCGTACTGGGACACAGCACGGAGAGTTAAGCAAATCATAGAAAAACTTCCACTTAACTTACAGGAAAATGGGCAACAGTAGGAATTCAGCATAAAGAAACATGGTGTCACCTTTCCATCTTTCTTTGTATTCATCCAGCATCAAGCGAAGATTAAAAATGGTCCAAGCTTTTCTTTTTCGGGTGCCAGCAGTCGCATTCCTCCTCGAGCTGAGAAGTTTGCATCATACCGCAAAACTACAGTGTCGGCCCACAAAATGGACATTGTTACAGGTTCACCTCAAACTGAGATGGATTACGTGAGAATGGAAGAACCGGATGGTCAGTAAAAGCCACACACTCAAAAATGTTAACTTTTCAGAGAAAACCCATTGGCAGAACATCAAGCTTATTTCAAAGAGCATCAAATATTCTACAAGTGTTGAAGGTCTGTTCAACACATCGCAAAGTTAAGTGTAGTGAGTGCAACAGCACAAGACAGATATCGGCTCTGCATCCAGGTCCTGCTCCCGTCCCAGCGACCACAACAACAGAAAACAACAGTGAAGAGCAAAACAAAGACTCTACCACAGTTGTGTCTAAGTGCACAGAAGTTTGTGGCCAAATGGACACACCACGATCCTGTTCTAATAAAAGTTTAGTAAAAGTTTATCCTGCTGGACAGAAAGAAAAGGCCATCAAGATGTATGCAGTGGTAGATGAACAGAGTAACAGGTCGCTGGCAAAAACAATTTTTCCGACCTGTTCCAAATAGAAATACAACCTACCTTGTACACCTTCAAGACTTGTGCTGGAAAGGTTCAAACTGCTGGAAGAAAAGCTACCAACTTCTTTATTGAGTCCATGGATGGAAAAACGAACATTTCGCTGCTATCTTTGATTGAGTACGATGCGGTACCGGATGATGGGACAGAAATTCCTTCTCCTAAAATAGCGCATCACCATCCTAATCTCTACTCAGTCACAGACAAAATCTTTCCTGTTGACCAAAATGCTCCAATCCTTTTGCTTCTTAGAAGAGATCCTCAGGCTACACAAGGTACGTGAGCAAATCCACGGACCAATGCTCCATATGCATAACGTCTGGATTTGGGCTGGGTTATTGTAGGAGAGGTGTGTTTAGGGAAAGACCACGTATCAAATATCAGTGTGTACAAGACTCACGCCATGGATAATGGGCGAGGAACCTACTTTGAACCATGTCCAAATGTTATTCACGTAAAGGAAAATTATGGAGTTGTAGCTCAACAGCACCTTACACCAGCAACAGGTGGTGTGGTCATGTCAGAAGTAGACCACAATCTAGACAAGCTTGGCCACTTCGTGTTCAGTAGATCAAAGAACGATGAGGAAATAGACAACCGAGCGTTCCTCAAAATTATGGACAGTAACCTTAGAAAAAAACACAACAGCTGGGTAGTGCCTCTACCCTTTTGTTCTTTAAGAAGAAAGCTTCCATCAAACAGAGATCCAGCTCTAAAACGCCTCTGGTCATTGAAAAGGACTCTAGAAAAGAAACCAGACGTGAAAAAGCATTACACGGAGTTCATGCAGAAAATGGTAAATAGGTGAGCCTGCTCCGCCTCTGCCAGGAGAAAAAGAATGCTGGTATTTACCAACCTTTGGTGTATACCACCCACAGAAACCAGACCAAATACGGGTTGTATTTGACTCTAGTGCTGAGTGTGGCAGTACATCCCTTAACCAAGTGCTCCGTAGTGGACCGGACATAAACAACTCCCTGATAGGTGTCCTCCTTTGAGTCCGTAAAGAACGCATAGCTCTGACAGCAGATGTGCAGCAGATGTTTTATTTCTTCGTCGTAAGTGAGGAACACAGGGACTTTCTTCTCTACCTTTGGTTTCAAGACAATGACATTACCAAGAAAATCAAAGAGTTCAGAATAAAGGTTCATGTTTTTGGCAAATAGCCCTGCAGTGGCTACTTACTGTATGAGGCGAGCGGCTCAAGAAGGGGAGCGAGAACATGATGCAGAGGCAAGACATTCTGTTAAACGACAGTTTTACGTTGATGATGGGCACATATCAGTAGCCACACCAGAAGAAGCTATTGACCTTCTCGTCAGAACTAAGAACATGTTAGCAGAATCCAACCTGCATTTGCATAAAGTGGCATCAAACAGCATTGAGGTCATGGAAACGTTAAAATTGAAGACCATGTGAAAGATCTCAAGGATTTAGACCTTGGGGTGGATCTCCTCCTCATTCAGAGAAGCCCAGGGTTGTGTTGGGACCACTGTTCTCTCTAAGCTGCGCACGTGCGCAATTGCGCACTGCTCCCACGCCACAGCTTACTCCCCAATGAATGTTTTTTTTTTATGCCTTTTTACACTTGACTACCTCCTCAATACAAGTTTTTTTTTTCTTTTTTATGTTCGGACATTTATAATAAGACTGGTGTTACACATATTTACAAGTGACCAGCACACAGAGTGTGATGGAAATTCATGTTTTGTCCTCATGTAATACGTGCAGCCAGGATTCCGTTGCTGCATTACCGGCACGCATTTTAAGTTTGTGCAAGGCTGGATTTTTTTTTTGTTGGCCGCATGTATTTAAAATTAAACTTTTAAGTTAAAGTCCCATTAACTGTCACACTCTGAAATGTGTGAAATGTGTTCTCCACATTTGACCATCCCCTGGTGGAGCCGTGAGCTGCAGAGACAGCAGCACTCAGGAAACATTTGCTTGTTTAACCATAACCATAACTGTAATCCTAACCAACCCTTTACTCTGGGTAAGTGTGACTAAGAAAAAAGTCTAGCAGTGGCTGCAGATTTTTTTGAAAATTACGTGTGAATAGACACTTTCGTATTGGAAATGGGATGGAATTATAATTATTAAATGTATAGTATATAAATATATATATTTTTTCTTTTTCTTTTTTTTCTTTTAATGTGTTTTAAGTTGTTGAAGCTGAATTCGCAGAAATGACAAGTTTGGAAAGCAAAGTGAAGTAAAATGTTTTTTTATGAATTGGTAAAATCTTTGCGTGTTATTAATATGATTATACTTAGTAAATTTAATTAAAATGCTTTATCTTTATTCTATATTTTTGTCGACTAAATAACTTCCGTAATTTAGTCGACTAAATATCTACTGTAATTTAGTCGACTAATTATCTACTGTAATTAAGTTGACTAAAATTTGACTAAAATTAATAGAATCAACATGACTAAATTGCGACTAAAACTAAACTCTATTTTAGTCAAAAGACTATGACTAAAACTAAATTAAAATCCTCTGTCAAAATTAACACTGCTGCACACAACATAAAATTTATTCTAAACTTTAAATAAAATTATCATATAAGACATGCATTCTGTGTCACTTTAAATGTAATTCCGAGATTGACAGACAGTTGAAATATAGACGAAGGAGCGCTCAGTGAGTTTCTGTGTTTGCTCAGACGCACATAAAATTAAAGGGAACATTGGTTGGGACCTACAAACCGATAGTTTTACCTACCTTGTTTCTGAAGAAATGAAACCTTTCACAAGAAGAGGAGTGCTATCGACAGTCAACAGCTTATATGACCTTTTGGACTGATCAGAGACCAGCTGGATATAGAGGTTGACTGCATCCGACTTTTCACTGACAGTAGGATTGTGTTAGGATATATACACAATACCTCAAGAAGATTCTACATGTATGTGGCAAACCATGTCACTAGGATCAGAATATCCACAAAGCCAGTCACTACACTTCTGACTGCAACATCAAAATCACAGCTGGGATCTAAACGCTTTGAAAAGTTCTCTAACTGGACAACACTTTGTTGAGCCATTGCCAGACTCGTATATTTCACATCATCCTTCAAGAAAACCTCCATGGGTTGCACAGAAAGAAAAGCTTGCACTGGAATGCTAAGTGTCGAAGAACTGGAAAAAGCAGAAGTCGTCATTATTCAAGCTGTTCAACATGAAACGTTCCAAGACTCGTTCAGAAACCTTAAAGGGAGTCGAACTACCAACTCTGACAGCCTTTTGAAGCTTATCTTCTACGTTTATCTTCTGCTGATCTGAAAGAAAAAGAGAAACACCCTATGATCATTCCAGCTTCCCATCATATTGCTACACTGCTTCTAAGACACTCTCATGAGCAAGTAGCTCATGAAGGAAGACATATATCACAGAAGGAAGCATCCGATGTGGTGGGTACTGGATCATAGGTGGGAAGCGTCTTTTTTCTTCAGTCATTCACAGATGTGTCACCTGCCGTAAGCTACGGTGGAAAAAGGAAACTCAGAAAATGGCTGACCTACCTGCAGAAAGAGTAACACCTGTCCTCCTTTCACGACAGTTAGTTTAGATGTTTTTGGGCCATGGTCAGTTGTCACACGTCACATGCGAGGCGGCAGTGCTCAAAGTAAACGGTGGACACTGCTTTTCACATGCATGTCGACCAGGGCTGTACATATTGAACTGATTGAAACCATGTCAACTGACAGTTTTATCAATGCTCTGAGAAAGTTTTTTTGCCATCCGGGGTCCCGCAAAACTTTTGTGTTCGGACAGAGGGACAAGTTTTATTGAAGCATGCAAAGGAAAGGCTGTGTTTGGACGTTTAACCCACCGCATGCATCCCACAAGGGAGGATCCTGGGAACGCCTAATTGGGGTGGCCAGAGGCATCCTGGATGCAATGTTAATGAAGATAGACTCAACTCTTCTGACGCATGAGGTTTTAAGTACTTTCATGGCCGAAGTGATGGCAATCATGATCTCTAGGCCCCGCAACCGATCCGGACTGTCCTGAGATACTCACCCCAGCTGTTTTGCTGACGCAGAAGATGAGCACAGTGTCTGCGCCATCTGGAAAATTCTCATCAGGTCAGCGGTTTGTAAAACAGTGGAAGCATGTTCAACACCTTGCTGACACCTTTTGGAAAAGGTGGAGGAGAGTCTATGTGTCAACGTTGCAGATGTTAGACTCAGGATAAACCAAATGTCAAAGAAGGAAACATGGTTCTGGTGATATCCAGACCAACAGGAATGAGTGGCCGTTGGGAGTGATCGTGAAAGCCTTTCACAACAAGGATGGTAGAGTAAGACGCACTGCAAAAGAAGGGACTTCAAAGACCTACCTTAGACCAGTTTCGGACATTGCTGAACTTATTTCATGTGACTGAAAAAAAAGTTATGTACATCTGTATTATTAGTTGTGATATAATAGTTTTCTATCAAGCAGGGAGTGTAATGTTTTTAGTTAAGTCATAAAAGTAGCATTTGTTTTGAGTTAAAGGCCTCGTGCAGTGGCAATTTTTTTTTTTTTAATTTAGAAAGTCAATGGAACTTGGAAAACGAATCTGATAAAAATATTCACTTAAAATGATCCAGCGCGATTTTATTGATCATTTTATGGTCGTGCACAGCTTTAAATTTGGGCGAGAGGTGGTGATGGGCGGGGGCTGAGCGTGACGTCACTTTGGGGATCCCAGAGTGTAAACAACAATGGCGGACGGTTTGAGAAGCGACGTAGACCACGATTTAGCGGATATTTCTTTGGATGAAGGTGATGAGCCTTCATCAAACACGGGATTTTTAACGACACAGGGTTCGGAGGGTGTACAGCCCTACCAGTTTGAACCGCAGGTTTCCTCATCTGAGGATACAGGGGCTTCGGATGACGATGGTGAAAGCTCATACTAGGGCCGGATCTAGGCATGGGCACGGTGGGGCAATGCCCCCCCAAATTTCAGGACTGCCCCCCCAAACGTGACGCCATGCAAACAAGAAAAACAGAGCGCTCTCTGGTCTCTGGCTCCCATTCAAAGTAGCTGCTAGTGCTGATTGGTAAATCCAAGAGAGGGCGTGGCCTCTCGCTTCTCTCGGGTCCTCCTCTCTCACTCTGTCGCTCACGCGGCACGCGCACACACCGGCAGAGACGTGCGGCAGCGGAGCTGGGCAGAACTGTTTAGAAGTTTTTATTTGCTGTTTGTCGCTGAAATGACTCAATTACCCCAAATTTTAACTCTTTCTTGTCCTCATCTGTTGCTCTCTTTGTTTTAATGTGGAGGAAAAAGCGAGAAACGGGTTGACAAAGCGCAGGTTTCTGGTTGTTAAAGCTAGCGCTGTTTGTAGCAGCTAAGCTAACAGTACCGGAGCATTAGCTGTTTGAGATGACTCGACTGTGACGCCTCGGTGAGAGCAGGCGGCTCTTGGGGGTAAAGGCCCCTGAGATGAAGGCGGACAGTGGGAAGTTGGGGTTGTCTTGATATTCCATTGAATTTTAATTTGCCTCTGCTCCTTAGTATAAACTTTAATATTATGTTGTTTATAATATATTTTTTTAAACATTTGTC